>NC_069500.1:1315977220-1316144720 GCF_027579735.1 Bombina bombina
GGCACATTTGAAAAAAGAGGCAAAAGTAAAAGTGTCTTAAAATGGCATGCCCTATCTGAATCACGCACGTTTAATTTTGACTTTCCTATCCCTTTAATACCCCTTTACATTGAACTTAGATACTGATATAATTTGTGCACTTAATGCTGTTTATTGTCCCATAGGTACTTTTTGCTAATGATCAGTGAACATTTGTAAGAGGCACCTATTAATATATGAGCATTGTAAGCACGTCATTCAATTAGCCTTATAAGGATGTGCCTAACAGGAAGACGTCATTCAATTGGCCTTATAAGGATGTGCCTAACAGCAAGACGTCATTCAATTAGCCTTATAAGGATTTGCCTAACAGGAAGTAGGCACCTGATACAACCGTATTCAATTTAAATTCATTGTGCTCTTACTACATATTTTTCCATGTAAAAAAATAAAAGTAAAATAAATATAATTAAATTACCACGTGTACATGCTGCTCTTTCATATAGATAAAGGGAATTTTTGGAGTACAGTTTACCTTACAATAGAAATTGTACTGTAAAATTGTATTTGCTTCAATATGCACTCAAATTATCCATTTTACTTGTTGGAGTGTACTAAATTGTTTTCAAACAGCTCCTTTGCCTTTGTTTTGACTGTTTTTAAATAGCTTCTTGTCTCTGTTGAAACCACAACCCATACTGAAAACATGAATACTGTTGTATTTTCTATAGAAACACATTGTAAACAAGAGGCCGCAGCAGTAATTAACCTGCAAGTGGGGGTTAAACAGAGATATATTTTTGTATCTGAAGTAGTTACATTTGCTCATTGAACCAGCCACCCATAATTAACATTTAAATACCTAACTATTGCGTATAGAGAGAGATGACATGATCAAATTTGCTTGTCCTTGCTCAGCTCTTTTAAATGTGCATGACCTTGAGAACAATTTTTAAGGGTTTCAGTGAACAAAACAAGCTATTTCAAACACAAAAGTAAACTCAAAAGAACAATATCCAACACATATAACACTCTGCAGCAGGAAAAATTATGATTGGGGACACAATAATACCTATTATCAGTGCCGCAAGTCGATTAAAGGGCCATAATACCCAAATGTTTAAATACTTGAAAGTGATGCAGCATAGCTGTAAAAAGCTGAATAGAAAATATCACTTGAACATCTCTATGTAAAAAAGAAAGATATTTTACCTCAAAAGTTCCTCAGTAGCCACCTCCCATTGTAAAGGATTTCTAAGCAGCAAATTAGTGTGCCTGTCCTGGGACATCTGAAGGGACTAGCATTGTGCACTCTCATATTATTTCACCAATCAGGTAAAGGAAGCTTACTATGAAATCTCATGAGAGTTAAGTCAAATCTCATGAGATCACAGTAAGAGTTCATGACCTCAGCACTGCTGATGCTGATTGGCTGCTGTTCATTTCTTCATTTTTTTTTTAATTTTTACCTGCAGCTGGTAGCAGCTGAGTATAACTTTATACACAGAACTTACTCTGCTGAGCTGAGGAGATTGTGAGGTAAAATATCTTCCTTTTTTACATAGAGATGCTCAGGTGATATTTTCCTGTCAGCTTTTTACAGTTATACTGCATCAGTTTCAAGTGATTTAGCCTGTGAGTATTATGTCCCTTTAAGTTCGAGGTTGTGAGCTATATAAGTATCCAATTATTAATAATGCAGGACTAAGCTGAAATCTAACCGCCAGGTCATAACTTTAGAAACCAGAAACTCATATCCCTATAAGATATATGAATTATATTATACACACACATACACACATATATATATATATATATATATATATATCCTATATTATAAAAGACAAGAGTTTGTCTGAAGCCGTGATGCGCAGTTCAGACAAACTCTTGCCGCGAGGACCCGGCAGCAGCTCAGCTGTGAGAGGCGCGCGAGGACCCGGCAGCAGCTCAGCTGTGAGAGGCGCGCGAGGACCCGGCAGCAGCTCAGCTGTGAGAGGCGCGCGAGGACCCGGCAGCAGCTCAGCTGTGAGAGGCGCGCGAGGACCCGGCAGCAGCTCAGCTGTGAGAGGCGCGCGAGGACCCGGCAGCAGCTCAGCTGTGAGAGGCGCGAGAGGACCCGGCAGCAGCTCAGCTGTGAGAGGCGCGCAGAGAGAGAGAGAGAGAGAGAGAGAGAGAGAGAGAGAGAGAGAGAGAGAGAGAGAGAGAGAGAGAGAGAGAGAGAGAGAGAGAGAGAGAGAACGGGAGAGAGAGAGAATGGGAGAGAGAGAGAATGGGAGAGAGAGAGAATGGGAGAGAGAGAGAATGGGAGAGAGAGAGAGAGAGAGAGAGAGAGAGAGAGAGAGAGAGAGAGAGAGAGAGAATGGGAGAGAGAGAGAATGGGAGAGAGAGAGAATGGGAGAGAGAGAGAATGGGAGAGAGAGAGAATGGGAGAGAGAGAGAATGGGAGAGAGGGAGAGAGAATGGGAGAGAGGGAGAGAGAATGGGAGAGAGGGAGAGAGGGAGAGAGGGAGAGAGGGAGAGAGGGAGAGAGGGAGAGAATGGGAGAGAGGGAGAGAGAGAATGGGAGAGAGAGAATGGGAGAGAGAGAATGGGAGAGAGAGAATGGGAGAGAGGGAGAGAGAGAGAATGGGAGAGAGGGAGAGAGAGAGAGAGAATGGGAGAGAGGGAGAGAGAGAGAGAGAATGGGAGAGAGGGAGAGAGAATGGGAGAGAGAGAGAGAGGGAGAGAGAGAATGGGAGAGAGGGAGAGAGAATGGGAGAGAGGGAGAGAGAATGGGAGAGAGAGAATGAGAGAGAGAGAATGAGAATGGGAGAGAGAGAATGGGAGAGAGAGAATGAGAGAGAATGGGAGAGAGAGAATGGGAATGGGAGAGAGAATGGGAATAATAATGGGAATAACACGGCCCGTGTCAACGGGCTTTAGGACTAGTATATATATACACACACACGCACAGACGTTTGTTTTAAAAGATAGATAATTACTTTTTTTACCCATTCCCCAGTTTTGCATAACAAACACAGTTATATTATAATACTTTTACCTCTGTGATTACCTTGTATCTAAGCATCTTCTGACAGCCCCCTGATCACATGACTTTTTATTTATTATCTATTGACTTGCATTTAGTACTGTGTTGTGCTAAATCTTAACTAACTCCTTGGGCGTGAGCACAATGTTATCTATATGGCCCACATGAACTACCAGTCTCCTGTTGTGAAAAGCAAATAATAAAGCATGTAATAAGAGGCTGTCTGTAGTGGCTTAGAAAGAGGCAGAAATTTAGAGGTTTAAATGTTATAAAGTATATTAATATAACAATGTTGGTTGTGCAAAGCTGGGGAATGGGTAGTAAAGGCGTTATCTATCTTTTTAAACAATAACAATTTTAGTGTAGACTGTCCCTTTAAGCTTTTGTGGTTGTGACGCTTGTATAAATATTTGCATTTCTGATAACGGTGTATAATTATTGTATATCTATTAAGAATGACTACATATTCATAGAAGATTCTGCTGTGCTTTGATGTGTTTCAATTGTTAATGATAACTAACCATGGTTATTATAGATAAATTGATAAACCTTTCAACGAATCTACAATCTAACATTGTGATGATAAATCTTTTTGCTGCCAATTTCTCCATACTTATGGCATTTATTTTTCTAATTATCTTGGTGTGTGTACTGAGAATATTTCTTTATTTGTATTGCTTTTTTTAACCATTATAATTTATTTATTACTTTTTTTTTCTTACAAAAATGATTGTTTTCATTATTAACCCTATACATTTAAAGGATATTCTAATACCAAAAAAGTTAACAAAATTCAAAAGCATGTTAGAGCATGCACGTTTTGATTCATGCCTAAAGGGACATCCAACAGGGATGTACACTCAAGAGTCTGCAGTACTTTATGGCAGCAGTTTTGCAGCAATGTTATACAATAGCAAAAGCACTAGATTGCAGCACTATTTCCTATAGTGAGCGTGTGGAAACAAATCAGGAGCACCAGGAGGTCCAATGAAATAAAACGTAACTTTTATTCTGCGGTTTGCAGCTCTTTTAAAAATACATGTACATGAGACACATCAATAAGAAACAAGTGTAATGTTGTTCCTGCTAACGCGTTTCGGCATTAGCCGTAGTCATAGCTTAAGGATACTGTGTGCATTGAATTCTGATAGGTTAATTAAAATTTAAAACTCCTCATACTGATTGTTAGAGCGTGTCTGTTACCCCTTGCTGCCCACCTGATACTCTAATGAGCTGGACATGAAATTAGTTAACCCTTTCAGGGATTTCCAAAAGAAAGCAAAACTATTTTTTTCTTTTAAATAAACTTTATATATCTTCTACTTGGATATGCTCATTAGTGTGCATAGGTATGTTATACCCGCAATAGGTGTGAATATATCAATATACACATCAATATACTTTGAGTGGAAAACCTTGTTATGTCAGCTTTAGATACATAATTTCAGAAGCGTAACTAGAAACCATAGGGCCCAGGTGCTAGAATCTAAGAAGGGCCCCCCTCCCCCCCCCCCTAAAAAAAGTGAATTTGATACAAAAAAATTTTTTTTACATTCAACACAGAAGAAAAATGTGAATCAGATTGCATGTCTACAAAAGGAGGTATCCTGTGCCCACAGTCTGTGAGATGGTCTGATGCCCTACAGTACTGTATATAGTGACTTAGTGACACAGTCTGTAATCTGCCTGTGAGGTGGCTTACCTGACCCTATCCGCCCCAGTTTTTTATAGAGTGACCACAGTAGTCTGTGACATGGTCCAGCCCCCCGTACTGTATATAGTGGTACTGTATAGTGACACTGTTTGAGCCCCACCCCCCCATGCTGTAGTAACAAGGTCTGTAATTTGCTGGTTCCACAAACATACACACACACACATACATGCATAAATACACACACAGTCACATACATACATATACACATAAACACCAATGGGTAAAACAGAAACACTAACCCCTGTAGTCAGAGACACTAGTGAGGCATCATGTCACACTCACATTATAACAGTGCAGGCAGTGGTAGGTCAACGTTTTTTATTTTAAAAAAAATAAAAAACATTTTTTCTGAAGCTTGGCCCCCACCCTCAGGGGCCCAGTCGCAGTTGCAACCTCTGCACCCCCTGTAGTTTCGCCCCTGCACAATTTATAATATACAAGATCCTCAAATACAGTGATTTGAACGTTCTGTGCTTTTAGACATCTTATCCTGGCTACTAGCTTTACTTTACCGAGCCAGTGCATAATTGGTTAAATACCTTTTCTGTATAAGCGATACTTTATCTGTTAACTTCTTTTTAGTTTACTATGTATACTTATACTTTTGTCTCTGTCCCTAGTTTCGGGATAATGGCTCTATAATACGATTTCCTGCTTACTTCTGAATTTACATGTTTGAAAGGTATCAGTATGTACAATTACTCTACCTGTCATGCAGCAAATTTGATGTAAATTGGAAACATTTTTTTAAATTGTATTCTGTATCTGAATAATAAAATTTAAATGTTGGGTTTCATGTCCCTTTAAAAGGGCATTAAACTACTGAGTACTACTAAAGTGAAATGGTTACTACTCACCATGATAATGTTTTTTTCCTCCTGTATCTACAGCTTCTAACCCATTACAGAATACAGTTAGTAAAGCTCTGCATCGTTATACTGGGGGCCGCCATCTTGGTACAAAAGTATTGTTGCATTCTGTTACAGAAGCAGTGCATTATTACAGATCAGTGACATTCCTGCCATTTTGGCAGCTGTACCTTGCACTTTAGATTACCTTGCTCATCAGAAAGTAGTTAAAGAGTTACAATTCTGCAGTTCCTTTGTTTTTTTTGTGCAAAGTTGAATAACATTTGTAAAAAAAAAAGTCCACAAGAATAATATAGAGAAATGTTGCCACTGTAAAATCTACAGCTCCCACTCTGTATTGTGAATGCTAAAATGAACCACATGACATGGCTTGTCATGAAGAGAACAATATCACTAATAAATGAATTGCAACACCTTTGCAACTAGAGATGATAATTTCGGCCTCTTTTGGGCCTCTTTAGTGAGGTGCAGTCATAACCCTCTAAGCACATTGAGCAAGGAGTCCACATCTGTATCCCCCAATCACCCCTTGGGAGACTTTCCCCAGGGTCATAACACAAATACATACAGAAAGAAAAGCAATCTTCCAGAAGTGGACTCCCTGCCCAATGTGTATAGAGGGATATGGCTGTACCTCACTGATGAGGCCCAAAGAAGGCCGAAAAGATTGTCTGGGGTTGACATGTTCCACGGTCAGAGGAAGATTGCCTGGTATTTCAGGGCTGGACTAACCTATATAGGTGAGATCAGACTGATATACTGTGAGAAAGTTCTCTGTGACACAATTGGGCAAAAATAAGCTGTTCCATATTGGAAATTTGACAGAGAACAAGCTGTTGAGCTATTGTTTGTTCCTGGTTGAGGGCTTCTACTTGTTGTTAATATGTCAAATGACTTGTTAAACTGGCAGTAGATTATAAAACGTATAGGAACTATCTAATTTAGATTTATTTTTGCATATGAAATAGCAGTTTTTGCTGATTGAAACCACAATGGGCTGTGCTTTCAGGGTGAAATAATCTTATAATTGTATCACTCTAAGTAAACACAAAGGGGGATATTTATCAAAGCGCCAATCTCAGTGCATTCGCCGGTGTCAATACGCTCGCCAGACATCGCTGACGCGGATCCACATACCACGCCCTTATTTATTAAAAAAAACAGGTACATCAAGTACGGCGCGATGAGCATCGGACTGTTGTTAACTAACAGTCATCGATGTCGCAGTTATTTGGGTTTATTCAAACTTTATTTATACCATTTCATTACTGCCCATGAACAAACACATTTCTCTAAAGCTAATCTTTTATTTTTCATCTGTTAATGTCCAAGAAATAGCTACATTTATACTTCAACAAACAAATGCAAGAATTTGTACATATATCTTTGCACATACTTGTGTATATATACAGGGAGTGCAGAATTATTAGGCAAGTTGTATTTTTGAGGATTAATTTTATTATTGAACAACAACCATGTTCTCAATGAACCCAAAAAACTCATTAATATCAAAGCTGAATAGTTTTGGAAGTAGTTTTTAGTTTGTTTTTAGTTATAGCTATTTTAGGGGGATATCTGTGTGTGCAGGTGAATATTACTGTGCATAATTATTAGGCAACTTAGCAAAAAACAAATATATACCCATTTCAATTATTTATTTTTACCAGTGAAACCAATATAACATCTCAACATTCACAAATATACATTTCTGACATTCAAAAACAAAACAAAAACAGATCAGTGACCAATATAGCCACCTTTCTTTGCAAGGACACTCAAAAGCCTGCCATCCATGGATTCTGTCAGTGTTTTGATCTGTTCACCATCAACATTGCGTGCAACAGCAACCACAGCCTCCCAGACACTGTTCAGAGAGGTGTACTGTTTTCCCTCCTTGTAAATCACACATTTGATGATGGACCACAGGTTCTCAATGGGGTTCAGATCAGGTGAACAAGGAAGCCATGTCATTAGATTTTCTTCTTTTATACCTTTTCTTGCCAGCCACGCTGTGGAGTACTTGGACGCGTGTGATGGAGCACTGTCCTGCATGAAAATCATGTTTTTCTTGAAGGATGCAGACTTCTTCCTGTACCACTGATTGAAGAAGGTGTCTTCCAGAAACTGGCAGTAGGACTGGGAGTTGAGCTTGACTCCATCCTCAACCCGAAAAGGCCCCACAAGCTCATCTATGATGATACCAGCCCAAACCAGTACTCCACCTCCACCTTGCTGGCGTCTGAGTCCGACTGGAGCTCTCTGCCCTTTACCAATCCAGCCACGGGCCCATCCATCTGGCCCATCAAGAGTCACTCTCATTTCATCAGTCCATAAAACCTTAGAAAAATCAGTCTTGAGATATTTCTTGGCCCAGTCTTGACGTTTCAGCTTGTGTGTCTTGTTCAGTGGTGGTCGTCTTTCAGCCTTTCTTACCTTGGCCATGTCTCTGAGTATTGCACACCTTGTGCTTTTGGGCACTCCAGTGATGTTGCAGCTCTGAAATATGGCCAAACTGGTGGCAAGTGGCATATTGCCAGCTGCACGCTTGACTTTTCTCAGTTCATGGGCAGTTATTTTGCACCTTGGTTTTTCCACACGCTTCTTGCGACCCTGTTGACTATTTTGAATGAAACGCTTGATTGTTCGATGATCACGCTTCAGAAGCTTTGCAATTTTAAGAGTGCTGCATCCCTCTGCAAGATATCTCACTATTTTTGACTTTTCTGAGCCTGACAAGTCCTTCTTTTGACCCATTTTGCCAAAGGAAAGGAAGTTGCCTAATAATTATGCACACCTGATATAGGGTGTTGATGTCATTAGACCACACCCCTTCTCATTACAGAGATGCACATCACCTAATATGCTTAATTGGTAGTAGGCTTTTGAGCCTATACAGCTTGGAGTAAGACAACATGCATAAAGAGGATGATGTGGTCAAAATACTCATTTGCCTAATAATTCTGCACTCCCTGTATATGGCCAAACTGGTGGCAAGTGGCATATTGGCAGCTGCACGCTTGACTTTTCTCAGTTCATGGGCAGTTATTTTGCGCCTTGGTTTTTCCACACGCTTCTTGCGACCCTGTTGACTATTTTGAATGAAACGCTTGATTGTTCGATGATCACGCTTCAGAAGCTTTGCAATTTTAAGAGTGCTGCATCCCTCTGCAAGATATCTCACTATTTTTGACTTTTCTGAGCCTGACAAGTCCTTCTTTTGACCCATTTTGCCAAAGGAAAGGAAGTTGCCTAATAATTATGCACACCTGATATAGGGTGTTGATGTCATTAGACCACACCCCTTCTCATTACAGAGATGCACATCACCTAATATGCTTAATTGGTAGTAGGCTTTTGAGCCTATACAGCTTGGAGTAAGACAACATGCATAAAGAGGATGATGTGGTCAAAATACTAATTTGCCTAATAATTCTGCACTCCCTGTATATATATATATATATATATATATATATATATATATATATATATATATATATATGTGTGTTATGTCAGAAATCTTTTGCAAACATATTAACCTGTCCCTAAGTTCCTTTTTTTGTTCTAAACAATGTTGTCTGTCATATCTCTGTGTTTATTTATACCACTATATGTATATAGTGTAAATTCATTATTATTCTGATCAGGAATAATTGTGAATATAGCATGTAATCAGGGTATCATATGTATTTATTTGCAATCAATGGATATTTTAAGAGCTGGGCCAGTTTTCTCTCGGTACCTGTGTAACCCCTCCTGATTCCAATCTAGTTTTAAAAACCACCCCTACACCGGTGTTATAAAATGGGCTGGCATATAAGTTGACATTTCTTACTGAAAAAGAAATTCAAGAGAAGGAAGAAAAACACTGAAAATATCATGACAGTAAAAAAGTAATTATAATTTCTGCTGTATCTGAATCATGACAGATTAATGTTAGGTGGGCTATCCCTTTGAGCTATCAGTTTAAGATTATTATTATATTGAATCAAACATCAATTCAAATTTTAAAATCATTGTCTAAAATATTACATTGTGTGTCCTAATGTCAGCATCAATGTTTATCTTACTAATACTAATTTCACATATACATACTTTCAAAGTATAATACACAATGTAACAAATGGCACTTACAAGTTCTGATGAGTGATCAATGACACAAGTATCGAGCAATTTGATTTGTTAGTGATAGTTTAAAATGTATATTTGAATCAGATTGGCTGATGTCATAAATCATGTGATTATGCATATTCCAATCAAAAGTGGTTGAAAAGTTCATTAGTGTGTGGGTTGTTTAGGATTTTGCGTCATAAGTGATGCAAAAAGTGTTGCGTCAAATTTGGTGCGAAGTGGAGAGTGGGACTTGTATTACATGGCTTAAACATGGTGCAAATAGATTTTTTTTTTTAAAATATAAAGGAAGTTAGCTATATTATGTTGTGTATTTATTTCATTTTTATCTCTATATCTATTAGTGTGAAGTTTGGGGTAAAACTTTGCAACAAATTTGGAGAAATAATATTGTCCCCTTGCTTTGTAATGAGAGATAAAGTTGTAACATAATCCATAAGTAGTAATGTATTTTTCATCCCTATATCTACTAGTGCACCAAATGTGGAGCAATAATATTGTTTGATTTAGAAAGGGTATACAATTTTAATAAAGTTTCTAATTTACTTTTATTATGTAATATACTTCATTTTCTTGCAGCATCGAACATAAGCTTTCTGTGTTTTCAGACTCCCATTGATTTCTATGGCATCCATGGCCTCAAGGGTGGCGGATTAAAAACTAGGTACGCTGCGTCGGAATAGTTGCAAGCGTACCTGTTAAATGTTTGATAAATTGGGAAAAGGGTCAAATAGAGTCTAATGTGAATTCAAAACATCTTTAATGACGCAAGCATCAATCTGCGTCGGATTGAGATCGCGGGAGCATATATTTCGTCATACATTTCAACATTTGACGATCTTGAAGCTTTGATAACTACGGCGGATCAATCTCGTGACAAATACGGCGCGGGATTCAAGCATATTTTCAGTTGACGCTTTGATAAATATCCCCCAAAGGCTTCTTTATTTTATCTCTGTCTGAGATAAAAATTGAAAACAGTGCCTCTCTGTTCCACCCCACACTGGGAGCATGTTTTCTTCTAACCTTTTCCAGTTTACATAACTTTTCTTTAACCAATACTTAAGTACTACATTTTTCAGTACAGGTGGGGATACAACAGGCAAAAGCAGCTATTTCAAATGACAAAAGGTACATTAGCTATTTATAAACAATCTGATACACTCCAGCAGGTATAATGATTCATATGTTAAAGAGAACAATTTACAATTCACTGTCCCTTTAACCTTTATCATCTTATTTTTTACAAATATTTTTGTATTTATTTGTATGCCTTATTTTATTATATGCTTTTATTATATTTTACATTTTCACTTTAAAAACATTAAAATAATACACATTTTTGATGCTTGTTATAATTATTATTTGATTTGATTACTCTAGTTGTTAATAAATTGATGAAGAGAATATTTGATTTTCAAATTTTTATTATATTTTGAACTGATTAAAATGTAAGAAATATCTGGTTCTTTAGAATGTTATTTAAAATGTACCCTGTGTATTTGAGAGATACATTGTACCTCTATAAAAGATGCATTTTCATGTCCGTTTTTGACCATTATTTTGGCACCAAGCAATTCTTTTCCCAGAAAATAATTAAATTCTATTATTAGATAAATAAAAGATAGCGCTTCCTGTTAAGGTTTGCAGTATGGTTTTGGATTTCCGCCATGTACTGAACCAGTTCTCATTATATTGTAGTACAATAGGTAAAAGTCAATCTTATATACTCTTTGGCAATGATACTATCGCATGTCAGGATTTTAACATATTTAATTGCTTTACTCTGTTAATAAAAAAAAAGTACTCAAAGTATCATTGTGAGTTTTACCATTAAATCTGACAAATTAATTTTTTCTCTTCTAATATTGAAAGATTGAGCAATTCTGTAGCAAGTGAAAGAGCTATTTTATTTTATGCCTCCTCATGTAGTGTTTTTATTAAACTATTACCTGTTTGAAAGGATTTGGCAAAACATAGAGTTCTCTACATATTTCTGTTAATTATATAAGTGTATCTAACACTCTCCATGAATCGCATTCGTTAATTGAATGTTATAATGTATTTTCGTGAATGTTACTACAATAATATGTATGACTTGTTTGTTTGTTAAACTTTGTCTGGTGTCTTTTATATTGTATTGTGCTGTACTTTTATTTTTGTACCCATGGACAGTGCTGCGGAATCTGTTGGCGCTTTATAAATAAAGAATAATAATAATAATAATATAGATGGATGTCTTGGGCTCAGGACAACAAAAAAGGTTGTTTCAGGCAAAACATTTATGGGTGAGGTCAGCTGCTATCTTAATCCAGGTCATTTTGAAAATACTGTTAAAGGGACATGGAATCAGTTAAAAAAAAGTGTGTCAGGAGACTTGTTAAAAGGCTAAAACATGCAGTAGCTTTTATTCAAATAACAAACGATAAATGTGCACATTGGGCCGATTCTTGGTAAATGCAACCATACGCGTTTCGGCTAATCGCCTTAGTCATAGACCATGGAATCAGGTCTGAATATTGTTCTTCTGGGAGCACTGAATATTCTTCCTCTATCTGAATTTTTGTCATTGAATTCTGGGTTTGTGATATACCTTTAAGGTATATCCCGCCTACCTTTCCTCCACCCTATATCAGGCACACCTGAACCATCATTCCTTGCCTGAAAATTGTTTTCCCTTTGCAGCTTATTTGACCGCATCCCTATTGCTGTGATTCTACTTTGAAAATTCCTAACTTGCTTTGATTTCTTTCTCTTCCTAAACAGGAGTAGTAAGCTAGAATCTTTTGTTGTACATTTTACTTTCAAAGTATTTACTCATTCTTCCGGAATTCTAATTTAACAAACAAACTGAATCAAGGAGCACCGGATCTACTTGCAGCGTCTGGAAGCCGCACTCTCACTGAAGCTGTATACCGGTCACAGAGGTAAAACCGCTCTCTTCAAACTGAAGGTAATATTTAATCCATTTACAAAGGATTGTTCTTACGTTGTCACTTTCTGGAAACCATCCACATTACCTTGCTGAATCTTCCGGTTATTACCATAGTCTGTCTGTGATGTATATATTTTATGAATGAGTGTGCGAGTGCGTGAAGCCATATCTGAACAGTGCTACAACAGGAATCAATTACTGACGCTTTCAAAGTGTATCAAATTACATTTTTCTTTTATCATTTACTCAGAACTGTTTGCTTTATGTTCCTTACTTATATTACAACAATTGTTTCTACCTAAATATTCCTTGCCTCTATTTGGCATCTACGAAGTTTTCTACCAGTAAAAGTCTCACCAGTGATCTAACAGGTAGTTCAAATCATACTGCCTGTTTTATTCATTAAAAGAGCAACAAACCCTTAATTCTATAACACTGCAAAAGTTCCTGCATAAAACAGGACATCACATAATTTTCAGGCCACAGTGTTCTAAGGGTTTGTTACTGGTAAACAAAACTTTAATATCATGGATGCAAATGAAATTAAAACTGAGTTCTCTAACATACAAAGAAAATTAGATTATCTTGCACAAGGTTTAACAGAAGTACAAGCAGATAATACCGCATTAAAAGCTATTGTTAAAGAATATATGTCTCATAAAAGTACTGAAGTACCTGAACCCCATATTCAATACCCTCAACCTTTCACTGGCAAAAGACATGAATTCAGAGATTTCAAGACTGCTTGTAAACTTCTTTTTACCATGAGACCCCGCACATATTATTCAGACCGCATCAGGGTTTGCACCACTATTTCATTTTTACAAGGAGAGCCTAGGACCTGGGCTAACAGGTTTTATGAAAATAATGACCCAATTTTGGATTCACTACAGGATTTCTTTCAAGCTATGTCTAATTTATATGAAGACACAGATACACAAATCACTGCAGAATCTAAGCTACGCGCACTCAAACAGGGTAAGCGCACGGTGGAGGAGTACACAACTGAATTTCAAATGTGGGCAACAGACTCACTATGGAACCAAGTTAGCCTTAAAATCAGTTTAGGCTGGGCCTATCTGAAAACCTTAAGGATGAACTGTCTCGCCAGGAAATGCCTGATACTCTTCCAGCACTTATAAAATTAAGCACATCCATAGATAGAAGACTCAGGGAACGGCGAGCAGAGAGATTTACTTCAGACACAATACCCAGGCGACAGATTACTTACACTACAACATCTGAGAAACATCAAGGTAGTGTAACCCCTATGGAGATAGGTACTATCAAGGGGCCACTAAGTAATGAGGAAAAAATGAGAAGAAGATTAGAAAACTTATGTTTATACTGTGGACAAAAAGAACATAACGTCTCAAGCTGTCCTTCATTACAAAGACAAAAGAAGGGTAAGAAAACAGGTTATCAAAACATATATCATATCTCAGATACAATGCAATTGACTTTACCTCTCTCTTTGCAGTGGGATCAGGAAAATATACACTCCAAGGCATTGATTGACTCAGGTGCATCTGGGAACTATATTGATTCTGTATATATTGTAAATAATAAAATTCCTCTGGTTTGCAAGCAGAACCCCGTGTTTGTTAAATCAATTGATGGTACTTTAATAAATAAGGGACCCATTACACACCAAACAATACCTTTGCTCACAATGATAAACAAGGGGCACACAGAATATATTACATTTGATGTGATCCCCATATCACTACATACTATTATTTTAGGATATAGTTGGCTGCACAAACATAATCCTAAAATAGATTGGGAACATTCAAAACTTAAACTAGACTCAACATATTGCATAAACACCTGTTATCCTCATAGCATTCTTTCATCATCTGAGATAGGGATACCAGGGATATATCAGGATTTGGCAGAGGTCTTCAATTTGAAAGAAGCAGAAAATTTACCACCCCACAGAAGCTTCGATTGCCCTATAGATATCATTCCAGGGTCACCAATACCGCATGGGAAGATCTATCCTCTATCACAAGATGAGTTAGTATACTTAAGGTCCTATTTGGATGACAACCTGAGAAAGGGATTTATATCTCACTCCACATCCCCTGCTGCTGCAGGCATGTTTTTGGTAAAAAACAAAGATGGCACTCTAAGGCCTATAATTGACTACAGGGCTTTAAACTCTATAACCATAAAAAACAGGTATCCATTACCACTAATACCAGAGATAATAGAACGGTTAAAAGGAGCACAAATATTTACTAAATTAGATTTAAAAGGGGCATACAACCTTATCAGAATGAAGAAAGGTGACGAATGGAAGACCGCTTTTCGGACTCGATATGGGTTATACCAATACAATGTAATGCCTTTTGGATTGAGCAATGCTCCAGCCACTTTCCAACACTTTATTAATGAAATCTTCCGAGATTTAATGGATATTTGTGTCATAGTGTATTTAGATGACATTCTGATTTATTCCAAAACAGAAGAAGAACACGAAAGACATGTACGTTGGGTCTTAATGCGATTGAAGGAACACAAGTTATATGCCAAACATGAAAAGTGTTTATTTCATGTTAACAAAATTAAATTCCTGGGATACATAATAACTCCTAATAGGATCCAAATGGATCCAGATAAAGTTTCATCTGTATTAGAATGGCCTACACCAAAATCAGTTCGTGCACTACAACGTTTTATTGGCTTTGCCAATTACTATCGAAAGTTTATAAAAAACTTTTCTGATATAGTAAAGCCCTTAACTCAGTTGACTAGTAAGAAACAAAGATATAAATGGACCGAACAGGCCCAATCAGCTTTTGACTACTTAAAAGGGCAATTTTCCAAAGCCCCCATTTTACACATGCCAGATCCTGAGCTGCAATATGTATTAGAGGTAGATGCATCAAGTTCAGGTATAGGAGCAGTTCTATCTCAACAAGTAGATAACAAATCAGAATTATTTCCTGTAGCTTATTATTCAAGAAGATTCACACCAGCAGAAAATAATTATAGTATAGGAGATAAATAACTCCTTGCTATCAAAGTATCCCTCGAACAATGGAGACACTTACTGGAAGGTACACAAAAACCATTTAAAATCTTCACAGATCATAAGAATCTGGAATATTTGAAGAAAAGTAAAACTCTAACTTTCAGACAAGTAAGATGGTCTCTATTCTTAGATAGGTTCAATTTCTTGATCACTTACCGACCAGGAAGTCTGAATACCAAGGCTGATGCATTATCCAGAGTACAGGAAATGACACCTCAAGAGACCATGACTCCAATAGTACCAATCGAAAAATTTATTGGAGCCCTAACACCTCTAGAGGAGGAGATTAAAAGGGCACAAGAAAAAGAAACCATTACACCTAAATCCTGTCACAAAAACTTAAATACTGGTTTGATAAATCATAAAAATCAATTGTATATACCCAGTTCATTAAGGAAACAAATATTGAAACACACTCATGATGAACCTTTATCCGGTCATACCGGAATACAAAAAACCATTGAAAAAACAAGAAGAAACTTTTGGTGGCCCCACATGAATCAAACCATTCAAGATTATGTCAATTCCTGTGACATTTGTGCTAGAAATAAAATAGATCATAAAGGGCCTATCGGATTGTTGACCCCATTGCCAGTTCCGGATAAACCCTGGTCCATGATCTCGATGGACTTTATTGTAGAGCTACCAAAATCAAGGAACTTTAACACTATATTAGTTGTAATAGATCATCTAACAAAGTTGGGACATTTTATACCTCTAAAAAGGTTACCTTCCGCTTTTATTACAGCTAATGTTTTTCTTAATCACATAGTAAAACTTCATGGACTACCCACTGATATTATAACAGATAGAGGTACACAATTCACCTCATCCTTTTGGAGATCATTATGCAAATTATTAAAAATTACACCAAGATACTCAACAGCTTTCCATCCTCAAACCAATGGGATGACTGAGAAACTAAACCAAACATTAGAACAATATCTTCGTTGTTACATTTCCCATTTGCAAGATGATTGGATAGATTATTTATCAATGGCGGAATTCTCTTACAACAATTCAGTATCATCTTCAACAAAAATGACACCGTTCTATGCAACCTATGGCTATCATCCAACAACTTTGACTCTATCTAAAACTGATGTAAATTCTCCAGCCGCTAAAGACTATTCTTTACAACTAGAAGCCAGACTAGCCCTAGTCAAAAAACATTTATCTGACGCAAAGAATTACCAGAAAGCTTATTATGATAAACGTCACAGACCCAGTCCAGTCTATAAAGTGGGTGACAAAGTATTACTATCTGTAAAGAATCTAAAACTCCATGTACCCTCTAAGAAATTGGCAAATCAATACATTGGACCTTTTGTAATCAATAACATTTTGAACCCTATGACAGTATGTTTAACTCTTCCTGCAGCTTATAGGATTCATCCCACTATACATGTATCTCTGATTAAACCTTATACTTCTACCGTACCATCCAGTCTTCAGACTCCAACTGCGTTACAAATAGATGACCACGATGAATTTGAGGTGGAACATATTCTAGATTCTAGGATCAAGAATCATCACTTAGAGTACTTATTAAAATGGAAAGGTTTTGGTCCTGAGGACAATTCTTGGCACCGTAGCACTGACATTTCTGCTCCCCGTTTAATTAGATCTTTTCATCGCAGATATCCTTTGAAGCCATCCCTCTCGTCAATTGGGGGGACCCTTAGTGGGGGGAGTGTGTGATATACCTTTAAGGTATATCCCGCCTACCTTTCCTCCACCCTATATCAGGCACACCTGAACCATCATTCCTTGCCTGAAAATTGTTTTCCCTTTGCAGCTTATTTGACCGCATCCCTATTGCTGTGATTCTACTTTGAAAATTCCTAACTTGCTTTGATTTCTTTCTCTTCCTAAACAGGAGTAGTAAGCTAGAATCTTTTGTTGTACATTTTACTTTCAAAGTATTTACTCATTCTTCCGGAATTCTAATTTAACAAACAAACTGAATCAAGGAGCACCGGATCTACTTGCAGCGTCTGGAAGCCGCACTCTCACTGAAGCTGTATACCGGTCACAGAGGTAAAACCGCTCTCTTCAAACTGAAGGTAATATTTAATCCATTTACAAAGGATTGTTCTTACGTTGTCACTTTCTGGAAACCATCCACATTACCTTGCTGAATCTTCCGGTTATTACCATAGTCTGTCTGTGATGTATATATTTTATGAATGAGTGTGCGAGTGCGTGAAGCCATATCTGAACAGTGCTACAACAGGAATCAATTACTGACGCTTTCAAAGTGTATCAAATTACATTTTTCTTTTATCATTTACTCAGAACTGTTTGCTTTATGTTCCTTACTTATATTACAACAATTGTTTCTACCTAAATATTCCTTGCCTCTATTTGGCATCTACGAAGTTTTCTACCAGTAAAAGTCTCACCAGTGATCTAACAGGTAGTTCAAATCATACTGCCTGTTTTATTCATTAAAAGAGCAACAAACCCTTAATTCTATAACACTGCAAAAGTTCCTGCATAAAACAGGACATCACAGGGTTAAACCAAACCCTGACTAGACATGTCCAGAATTCACCAGGCTAAATGGCAAGGACCATCTATAATAAGTAAAACAGAGATAAATAAGCCATTCTTATAGAAGTTAAAGGGAAATGAAACCTCAAATTTTCCTTTTATGATTGAGATACAGCATATAATTTTAAACAACTTTCCAGTTTACTTCTATTATCAAATATTTGCTTCATTTCTTTGTATCCTTTGTTGAAGGAGTATCGGTACTACTGGGAGCTAGTTAAACATATTGGGTGAGCCAATAAGAACATGCATATATGTACAACTACCAATCAGCAACTAGTTACCAGTAGAGCACTGCAGTTCCTGAACTTACCCAAGTATGCTTTTCAACAAAGGATACAGAGAGAACAAATTAAATTAGATAATAGAAATAAAAGGGGAAGTTGTTTAAAATTGCATGCTCTATCTGAATCATGAAAGTTTATTTTTGACTTTACTGTCACTTACATAAATTTATTAGGAATAAAACACTCACTATAAGTGATGTTTCTTTGGTTGAATTTACAGGCATCTTGAAAGTTTGCTGAATGTGAAGAGGAAATATCAGGAAAAAATAATAATTTTCACAGATATTTAGAGCTGCAACAACTAATCGGCATAATCGATAACAATCGATTATGAAAATAGTTGTCAACGAATCTCATAATCAATTAGTTGGTTTGCAATTAGTTGCTCTGGCACAGCACCAACTTCTTCACTCCGCTGAGCTCCTGCACATGGTATTGTGATTTATGGTTATGTCCTTAGCCTAAAGGACGTCTACAGATGTTTACTTTTCACTTTTTCAGGACAGTATAAGTTTTTTTTTAAGTTTACAACTACCCCTGTCTTATGTGCAACCCAGAAATAAAATAGGAGTCATAATTTGTATTGTTTGTATTAAATTAGGTGATTTGCATGATATAGTGCTGAGTTTGTTATTTACACCTAGCCCTAGATTGATGGCATTTGTTATATGAATTTATGTCACTATTACCTGTTTGCACAATTTTTAGCAGATTGCTTGCTATTGCTGATTATATTTACTCTATTGATAAATGTGTAAGGATGTGTCCTGTTACTGATACATAGTCTTTAGCCCTTTGCCTTTTTTGTTTTTTTTATATATTTAATTAATTGGAATATGTACCAAATTCAACCTCTATAAGTATATAGCTGTTATTTTAAGAGTGGACTAGATATTTTTTCCCCTAACCTTATAGCTGGTTGTTTACCATTGCATATAGATATTCAAGATATTTTTATGTCAGAATGAAGACCAGGCTTACTATGTTAAGAGGCCCCTTGCATTGGTAGAGAGCTAACAAAGATACATAGCCCACCTTGGTGAAATTGGCAAAACCCTACTTATGCATCTCAGGCACCTCAACACCATCTGAGCGCCTCTTCCCTGCTTCAGGCAAAAATAGCGAGCCAGCCTCAGCCAGGAGCATGGGAACATGTTGACATTTTTGCATTTCAATGCAAAGTTTCTGAAAGAGTGACTAACAGAATGTTATAAACAGTGGTAGTCTACCTATTACTAGTTTTACCTCTTTTCAAACAGTTTGTGGTTCTGTTTTGCTTAATTATAAAAATTTGTCCTGCTGCTTAAAAAATTGGACCAACAGTTGAGTTAATGTAAAGTTTTAGTCTGAAGTTTATATTTATAGCACTCAGTATGTGGATTTTATTTTAAAAATAGGGAAAAAAAATTAATTTGTTTTTTATCCGATTAGTCGATTAATCGAAAAAATAATCGGCCGATTAATCGATTATTAAAATAATCGTTAGTTGCAGCCCTACAGATATTTCAAATAGTATTGTTTACATTATGGGCTAGATTGTAAGTGGAGCGCAAAAAATCGCTTCCACGAAAACGGTATTTTCTCTCAACTTAGTAATACCAGAGCACGCAAATGTGCACTGGTTTTTACAAGTGAAGTGCAATGCAAACGCGACCTGTCATTCGCATTGCATGGAAGCATTGCGCTCGCTAGAGTGCACTTCCATAGGCTCCAAAAGGAGTCTCGTTCTCATGCCATAAGACACAGCATGAGAACCTAGCACAGCAAAGGGCAAAGTTGCGCAGCAGATCTTGAATATATATGTAAATGAATGTATGCATATAAATTTGTGTTAATATGTGTATATAAACATATTATTAATACATAAATATACATAATAATACATAAATATATAAATGTATATAAACATATACATATATATTTATAGGGAACACGCAGTTCCCCATAGACCGCAATGTAAAGGCACTTTTAAGTGCCGTTTTTGTCAAACACCCCACACCCACCAACTTTAATCCCTTGTAACTGCTTTGTGTAGTAACTTTATGAAATCTATTTTTATTTTTTAATAAAGAACAATATACTGTATTTTGGGGGCAATTGGGGGACTGATCTCTGAGTGGTAATTGCTACAGCGAGTTTGTGGTAACGATAACCAGCACACAGGCAGATTCACCCATTTACGGGCACACAATAAATTAGTGCTCCACTTGTTATCTAGCCCTATATCTGCTATTAGTACTTGTAGAAATAAATTGAGGTAGAGTAATATCTAAATTATTGTGAGATGAGGTTATATATGAATAATAATTAAAAAAAAATATAACATTTTTGAGAACCCTATACAAATGAATAACAAATTCTGGTCCAGATATTCAGACATGGGCCTCTAGTTATCAAGCCGTCAACCTCAAATACGCTGGAATTCCGCAGCGTATTTGTGGCGAGGCTGATTCGCCTTAGTTATCAAGCCCTACACACCGGCAAAAGTAGAATTTAGTGACGTAAGCTTCGATCCCCCGGACTCAGTCTGACACAGATCGATGCTTACGTCACTCCAGATGTTCCGAACACAAGTTCGGCACAATCTGACTACTTTTGCTAGTTATCAAAAAACTAGCAGGTACGCTCTGCACTTTTCCGGCCCAGCGTACTTGGTTTTCAATCCGCCGCCCTGGAGGTGGCGGATCCCATAGGAATCAATGGGAGTCTGACCATAGCGAAAGTTCATGTTCGCTGCTGCCCGACATCCCATTGATTCCTATGGGAGCTGTCTACACCTAACACCCTAACATGTACCCCGAGTCTAAACACCCCTAATCTGTTCCCCCCTACACTGCCGCAACTAAATAAATGTATTACCTCCTAAACCACCGCTCCCGGAGCCCACCGCCACTATAATAAACTGATTAACCCCTAAACCGCCGCTCCCGGACCCCGCCGCCACCTACATAATACCTATTAACCCCTATCCTGCCCCCCCTACACCGCCGCCACTATAATAAATTTATTAACCCCTATCCTGCCCCCCCTACACCGCCGCCACTATAATAAAATTATTAACCCCTAAACCTAAGTCTAACCCTAACACCCACCTAACTTAAATATTAATTAAATACATCTAAATATTATAACTCTTATTAACGAAATTATTCCTATTTAAAACTAAATACTTACCTTTAAAATAAACCCTAATATAGCTACAATATAAATAATAATTATATTGTAGCTATCTTAGGATTTATTTTTATTTTACAGGCAACTTTCAATTTATTTTAACTAGGTACAATAGCTATTAAATAGTTATTAACTATTTAATAGCTACCTAGTTAAAATAAAAACAAATTTACCTGTAAAATAAAAACTAACCTAAGTTACAATTACACCTAACACTACACTATAATTAAATTAATTACGTAAACTAACTACACTATCAATAAATAAATTATTCCTATTTAAAACTAAATACTTACCTATAAAATAAACCCTAAGATAGCTACAATGTAATTAATAATTACATTGTAGCTATTTTATGATTTATATTTATTTTACAGGTAACTTTGTATTTATTTTAGCTAGTTAGAATAGTTATTAAATAGTTATTAACTATTTAATAACTACCTAGCTAAAAGAAATACAAAATTACCTGTAAAATAAATCCTAACCTAAGTTACAATTAAACCTAACACTACACTATCATTAAATTAATTAAATAAATTAGCTACAAATAACTACAATTAAATACAATTAAATCAACTAACTAAAGTACAAAACATAAAAAAACTAAGTTACAAAAAATAATAAAAAATAAGTTACAAACATTTCAAAAATATTACAACAATTTTAAGCTACTTACACCTAATCTAAGCCCCCTAATAAAATAACAAAGCCCCCCAAAATAAAAAAAAATGCCCTACCCTATTCTACATTAAAAAGTTAACAGCTCTATTACCTTACCAGCCCTTAAAAGGACCTTTTGCGGGGCATGCCCCAAAGAAAACAGCTCTTTTGCCTTTAAAATAAAAATACAACCCCCCCAACATTAAAACCCACCACCCACACACCCCTACTCTAACCCAAACCTTACTTAAATAAACCTAACACTACCCCCCTGAAGATCATCCTACCTTTAGCCGTCTTCAGCCAGCCGACCACCGATGGAACAGAAGAGGACATCCGCAGCGGCCAAAGTCATCATCCAAGGGGCGCTGAAGAAGTCTTCCATCCGATTGAAGTCATCATCCAAGGGGCGCTGAAGAAGTTTTCCATCTGATTGAAGTCATCATCCAGGCGGCGTCTTCAATCTTCATCCATCCGGAGCGGAGCCATCTTCAGACGAGCCGACGCAGAGCCATCCTCTTCTACCGACGGACTAACGACGAATGACGGTTCCTTTAAGTGATGTCATCCAAGATGGCGTCCCTCGAATTCCGATTGGCTGATAGGATTCTATCAGCCAATCGGAATTAAGGTAGGAAAAATCTGATTGGCAGATTTAATCAGCCAATCAGATTGAGCTCGCATTCTATTGGCTGATCGGAACAGCCAATAGAATGCGAGCTCAATCTGATTGGCTGATTCAATCAGCCAATCAGATTTTTCCTACCTTAATTCCGATTGGCTGATAGAATCCTATCAGCCAACCGGAATTCGAGGGACGCCATCTTGGATGACGTCACTTAAAGGAACCGTCATTCGTCGTTAGTCCGTCGGTAGAAGAGGATGGCTCCGCGTCGGCTCGTCTGAAGATGGCTCTGCTACTCTCCGGATGGATGAAGATTGAAGACGCCGCCTGGATGGTGACTTCAATCGGATGGAAGACTTCTTCAGCGCCCCTTGGATGATAACTTCAATCGGATAGAAGACTTCTTCAGCACCCCTTGGATGATGACTTCGGCCGCTGTGGATCTCCTCTTCTGTTCCATCGGTGGTCGGCTGGCTGAAGACGGCTAAAGGTAGGATGATCTTCAGGGGGGTAGTGTTAGGTTTATTTAAGGGGGGTTTGGGTTAGAGTAGGGGTGTGTGGGTGGTGGGTTTTAATGTTGGGGGGGTTGTATTTTTATTTTACAGGCAAAAGAGCTGTTTTCTTTGGGGCATGCCCCGCAAAAGGCCCTTTTAAGGGCTGTTAACTTTTTAATGTAGAATAGGGTAGGGCATTTTTTATTTTGGGGGGCTTTGTTATTTTATTAGGGGGCTTAGATTAGGTGTAAGTAGCTTAAAATTGTTGTAGTATTTTTTAAATGTTTGTAACTTATTTGTTATTATTTTTTGTAACTTAGTTTTTTTTATTTTTTGTACTTTAGTTAGTTTATTTAATTGTATTTAATTGTAGTTATTTGTAGCTAATTTATTTAATTAATTTAATGATAGTTTAGTGTTAGGTTTAATTGTAACTTAGGTTAGGATTTATTTTACAGGTAATTTTGTATTTCTTTTAGCTAGGTAGTTATTAAATAGTTAATAACTATTTAATAACTATTCTAACTAGCTAAAATAAATACAAAGTTACCTGTAAAATAAATCCTAACCTAAGTTACAATTAAAGCTAACACTGCACTATCATTAAATTAATTAAATAAATTAGGCCGGCGATGGCAGGTAAGTAGACACGTTGATAACTAGAGGCCATGGGATTTTTCTTTTACTTATCAATATTCTGCCTTGAGAAAATAGGTTTCATGTTTAGTGTCTCCATCTAATATTCTGTGTGTTGCTGCAGTGAAATGTTTCAATTTCCTATATACTAAAGTTCTTTAAAATACTTTCCTCCACTAACTTCTGTGCTACTTATAAGTCGATGTGTATACTTTGCTGGTTACTGCTGGAGGGTTTGGAAGCTGTTTGCCCCACATGGTATCTTTCTGCAGCAGGCGTTTCATCAGAAAAGAATACAAATTATTTAAAAGTGTTTGGTCAGAATCATTTATGTCTTTTGAAAGATACAGCTTGTACACAGAAAGACAATTGTTTCGGAATGAAACTATTTTACTATTTTTATAAATTGATTGCCAGCTATCACCTTTAAAGGGCGAGATTACAAGTGGAGCACTAATTTATTTGCCCATTTACAGGCGCACGATAACTAACCAGCCATTACAAGTGGCTTGTTATTGCTGCCGTGAGCCTTCAGTACTAATTAGCGCTCTGAAAATTAACCAGAGATCAGATCTCTGGTTAATTTTCCAAAGGTGCCCCAATTACCCCCAAAATACAGTGTAGTTTAGTTTTACAAACTAAAAAAAGTAGCATTTTTATTTTTTAAAATAATAACTGCACAAATCAGTTTTTAGGGCTTAAAGTAGAGTGTTAGAAAAAAAAAAAAAAAGGATTTAGATATATATATGAATATCTATGTATAAATACATAGAACATATTCTGCTATGTGCAGAACATTGGAATGTGAAATATTTACAATAAATACACAGTATAACACTATTAAATATGAATATTGCATAAATATAATTTTACATGTTTTCATCTACTTAAAGGGACAGTCTAGTCAAAATTAAACTTTCATGATTCAGATAGGGCATGCAATTTTAAACAACTTTCCAATTTACTTCTATTATCTAATTTGCTCAATTCTTTAGATATCCTTTGTTGAAGAAATAGCAATGTACATGTGTGAGCCAATCACACAAGGCATTTATGTGCAGCAACCAATCAGCAGCTACTGATCATATCTAGATATGCTTTTCAGCAAGTGATATCAAGAGAATGAAGCAAATTAGATAATAGAAGTAAATTAGAAAGTTGTTTAAAATGACATGCTCTTTCTAAATCACAAAATAAAAAAATTGGATTTCATGTCCCTTTAACTGCAAAGGGCTCTGATGCACTTTTAATTATGTTTATATATGTATACATATCTATTTATATATTTATATTTGTATATAATTCTGTAAATACATATATACACATATAAATACATAATACATATGTGTATACATTGTATACATATTGTAGTGGTTTACACCTCTTTCACTCATAAGGTCTTAAAGCACAGTTATGTTGAAAACTTATTTCCAAGCACTGACCTTTAAATGTTTATACCAGTGAAACAGGTCTCATTTCTTATAAAGAAAGTTTCTAAGTACAATATATAATAAGAAATGGTATTGAGAGAAAAAATAGCTTACAGAAGTAATAATAAAAAAATGAAATTCATTTAAAATCCATAACACTAGAGTTAAACTGTATTAATTTAAGCTTGCTTATCTTAACAATTGTTTACATACCACTCAAAATGACTTTTCTCAAACCACCTGTCAGAATCACCTGCCTTTTGTTTACAACAAGGTGTATTTATAGTGTTTTTATTGGATGGCGTCATCATTTATTGTATATGTATTTTTAGCATCAATATAACATCAACAAAACTTATCTAACTTTTTCTAGCATTAACAGTTTTGTACATCAACAACATAGCCTTGAAAATTATTGCAATGAGCATCCATTTTAGGATTTGCTAATAAAAGGTTGAATAAACCTCCATTTTAGGTTACAGTACAGAAAATCATCTTGTTAGTATTTTAATTCCACTAAACATATTTATAAATCGTATGTATTGCAGAAGAACTTTAATTTAACATACATATAAATATTGCAGGATAACTTTATTTAAAGTACACATATGAAAAATAATAAAAAATTATTTATTGCAGAATATAGAATGTCGATTCAGTAGTTGTGGGAGTCTTTCTAGAGAATATATTTCTAGCTGATTGTATAGTTTCTTAGACAAACATTTTCATAGCAATTCAAACACATGCATCTTTAGACATGTGTGTATATATATATATATATATATATATATATATATGTGTATCTCAAAGATAAAGCCCTTTGTCTGCCTTTCTTTTTTCTAACACTTTAGACCTTATGGCCTATATTTATCAAAGTCTGGCGGACCTGATCCGCCAGTGCGGATCAGGTCCGCCAGACCTCTCTGAATACGGAGAGCAATACGCTCTCCGTATTCAGCATTGCACCAGCAGACTTGCGGCCAATCGGCCACCAGCAGGGGGGTGTCAATCAACCCGATCGTACTAGATCGGGTTGAATTCCGGCGATGTCTGTCCGCCTGCTCAGAGCAGTTGACCGCTGCTTCATAACTTCATAACGCCCCTATATCTTTGAGCCCTTTGCACTTTTATGTGCAATATTTTTAAAATATTTTCTTATTAGTGTTATTATGAGTGTAACTATAATTTGTAACGTATTTTTGATATGTTTTGTGCAACTTTTTTGTTTCACTAAACAGTTAACCAGAGCTCTGACGTCATGACAATTGTCATATGAACAACAAAGCAAAATTAATGAATATAAGAGAGCTATCTGATGATGGATATAGAACTCCCTTTAACAACAGGTGGGCAGACGAGGTTCGCTGTCATGAACTCCATCTGCCCAGCCTCACGGCAAGCGTCAAACGTGACTGTCAATCATCCCAATTGAATCTCATCAGGATGTTTGAAATCCCCCCCCATTTTAAGTGGAAGAGAGGCTAAGATCACTGCTACTTAATTAGCGTTTCAGGCTCAGTCGCATGAGCCTGAAACGCTAGGGCTCCGAAGCTGATATAAACAAAGAATTATTATTATATTTTTGCAAATTTAAGGCAATAAAAGGCTTATAGTGAAAAGAGAATGGAAAACAGACATGTAAGTCAATATTAAGCCTTCATGATTCAGACAGAATATACAATTAAAATTAAAAAAACAAAAACAACTTTCCAGTTTACTTGTGTTATCACATTTAGAGTTTTCCCTTTGTACCCTGAAACTTCATTCCTTTCCATGGGAGCATATTGATATAGGCGAGGGAGTATGTATGACTCTTGAGAACTATGTGATCTATGTGTTTGCAACAATGTTTCTGACAATGTTATAAATATACTGTACATAAAGGGCTCAAGCCACTTGTACAGTCCTGAACCTACATTCTTGATTTAAAGTAAATGTTTTATTTGAATTATAAAGGTTTATTTTAGACTTCCATGTCCTGTTAATGATTGCCATTCTCTCTTCCCTTTAGGTAACCATTCAATTTGCTTATATGGTCCACCATGTTAGGTTAGAAGAGAGAGGACTTTGAGTGTTGTTTGACAAAAGGTTTCAGCTTGTGGTCTTTAGCAAGCTGCTGTGTCTTGTAATTATTGAAATCTGCTGATCTAGATGTGTAGTCAACTCTGCCACATAGCGCTAAAGTTCTCATAAATAAAATTATGTACGCACACTGAGCTGGTCATACAAAATTGCATTTCTTGCAGAGTGTAATTGTTCTCTGCCTGATTTGTATGCTACCTGTAACAAAATCTATTCTAATATTTTAACATTATGTCTGGGATCACAATGTTCTTGTCTTCGTTTTAAATACAATGTGTTCTCTAAGTTTCTGATGGGTCATTTGCAGCCTAGGTATTAATATGTACAGGTATATGTATATCCACAGGATCAGATACAATAAATGTAAAGGACTGTAATTGTTGTGAATATACACTTATTAGCAGTTATTTCTAGATATCTGATACCTCTAATGAAGATTAAAAAAGCATAACATTATTATTATTATACTTCATTTATGAAGCACCATCATATTCCGCAGTGCTGTCCATGGATACAGTTCATTTAAATAAAACAATAATATAAAACTTCTAAGACACAGGACAAAATTTACAAACACATACAGGAGGAATTGAGGGCCCTATTCCCGTGGGAACTTACAATCTAGACGGGTAGGGGGTTGAGAAACAGGAGGTGAGGACTGCAAGATTTGGAAAGATGTTAATGCAGAGTTAGATGAGGGAAAAGTTGTCAGGTAAGAGAAATATTATTGAGTTGGGTAGTAGGCTTCCCTGAACAGAAAAGTCTTCAGAGAGCATTTAAAGGAAGAAAGATTTGGGCAAAGCCTGACAGCACGAGGGAGAGTGTTCCAGAGGGTAGGTGCTGCACCTACAGAAGTCCTGCAGTCTAGCATGAGAAGAGGTGATAGTCGCAGATGCAAGGAGCAGGTCATTGTTGGATCTTAGTGGGTGGGCTGGAGTATACTTGTTGATTAGAAAGGATAGGTAGAGGGGAGCAGTGTTGGTGAGTGCTTTGTATGCAAGGGTGAGAATTTTGAATTTAATTCAGCTGTGAATGGGGAGCCAATGAAGGGACTCACAGAGAGGTGCAGCAGATAAAGAGCGACAGGAACGGTGGATCAGCCTGGCAGAGGCATTTAGGATGGATTGAAGGGGGGTATTTATATAATGTTGCTATGTTTCTCTGATATCTCTAACACAGACAAGAAAAGGGAGTTTAAAGTGATGGTAAATGCAAGCATTTAAAAAACTATAGGATTTAACATCACTAAAATTAAATGTTTTAAAGAGACATTAAACTAAAAAATGTATTATGCATATGAAAGAATACTACTTTAACACGTAGAAAATATTTTTTACATGAACATTAAACATTGTTTTAAATAGATTTTAAGTTGACAGAGTGTTTGTGCACTACTGATTCCTACGCATAGAGCACCCATTGGCTAATAAAGACAACTCCTACAGCTATTGTAGTTTAAAGGGATAGTAAAGTTCAAATTAAACTTTCATGATAGGGCATGTCATTTTAAACAACTTTCCAATCTTCTTTTATAATCAAATGTGCTTTGTTCTCTTGGTTTTATTAGTTGAAAGCTAAACCTAGGTAGGCTCATATGCTAATTTCTAAGCCCTTGAAGGCCACCTCTTATCTGAATGCATTTGACAGTTTTTCACAGCTAGAGGGCATTAGTTCACGTGTGCCATATAGATAACATTGTGCTCATGCCCGTGGAGTTATTTAAGAGTCAACACTAATTGCATGAAAAGCAAGTCTGTCAAAAGATTTGAGATATGGAGGCAGTCTATAGAGGCTTAGATACAAGGTAATTACAAAGGTAAAACGTATATTAATATAACAGTGTTGGTTATGCAAAACTGGGGAATGGTACATAAAGGGATTATCTAGCTTTTTAAACAATAACATTTTTGGTGTTTACTGTCCCTTTAAAAGAACACACAGCATAAATCTTATAACAAAAAAAACAAAAAAACCCACCTGTTATACATTTTCAAACTCCCAAAAGATCCAGGAAAGAAAACGATTTTAATGTTCCTTTAACCCAAAACAAAATCCTTATGTCACTCCCACAGTTGAGAGTAAATATATTCCACTGGTCAGCACTACATACTAACAAACTTAAAATCCACCAGAAGCTGTACAAACCCATGACAAACAAATAAATATTGCCTGTGACGTCTTATTATTTTGCTTCATTATTCCATTGTGTGAATTATTCACCCAGAAAGCAGATACAATCCTTCATCTTTTTATTTTATATCTACTTATGCTGTACTTGAAAATATATTATGTGAAGAGTTTTTCCAAATCTTGCTGATGTGTTACTCTATCAGTAGACATGCAGGATATGCAGTATAATAAATAGCTAATGAAATGTTTCCCTGATATTGTTATGGTTATAAATCCGGCATATAGTAGAGGACAACAAAAGAATATTAAAGTTGCTTGATAATTATAGCTTTGTGTATAAGTAAGTTACAGAATGGTATAAATAACATCTATTCACACTGATACAAAATTAAATTCACTAAAATAACTATACACATTGTTACATAGCTATAATGTATTATAAGTTACTGTATTCACTAATAAATAACTATATAACTATATACACTGTTACATAACTATAATGTATTATAAGTACATGTACTCACTAATAAATAACTATATAACTATATACTCTGTTACATAACTATAATGTATAATAATAAGTTCCTGTACTCACTAATAAATAACTATATAACTATACACTCTGTTACATAACTATAATGTATTATAAGTACATGTACTCACTAATAAATAACTATATAACTATACACTCTGTTACATAACTATAATGTATTATAAGTACATGTATTCACTAATAAATAACTATATAACTATACACTCTATTACATAACTATAATTTATAATGAGTAGCTGCACTCACTAATAACTAACTATATAACTATATACTCTGTTACATAACTATAATGTATAATAAGTTCCTGTACTCACTAATAAATAACTATATAACTATACACACTGTTACATAACTATAATGTATTATAAGTTACTGTACTCACTAATAAATAACTATATAACTATATACTCTGTTACATAACTATAATGTATAATAAGTTCCTTTACTCACTAATAAATAACTATATAACTATACACACTGTTACATCACTATAATGTATAATAATTACCTGTACTGACTACTAAATAACTATATAACTATACACAATGTTATATAATGTATTATAAGTTACTGTACTCACTAATAAATAACTATATAACTATACACACTGTTACATAACTATAATGTATTATAAGTACATGTATTCACTAATAAATAACTATATAACTATACACTCTATTACATAACTATAATTTATAATAAGTAGCTGCACTCACTAATAACTAACTATATAACTATATACTCTGTTACATAACTATAATGTATAATAAGTTCCTGTACTCACTAATAAATAACTATATAACTATACACACTGTTACATAACTATAATGTATTATAAGTTACTATACTCACTAATAAATAACTATATAACTATATACTCTGTTACAGAACTATAATGTATAATAAGTTCCTGTACTCACTAATAAATAACTATATAACTATACACTCTGTTACATAACTATAATGTATTATAAGTACATGTATTCACTAATAAATAACTATATAACTATACACTCTATTACATAACTATAATTTATAATGAGTAGCTGCACTCACTAATAACTAACTATATAACTATATACTCTGTTACATAACTATAATGTATAATAAGTTCCTGTACTCACTAATAAATAACTATATAACTATACACACTGTTACATAACTATAATGTATAATAAGTTCCTGTACTCACTAATAAATAACTATATAACTATACACATTGTTACATAACTATAATGTATTATAAGTTACTGTACTCACTAATAAATAACTATATAACTCTAAAACTATACACACTGTTACATTACTATAATGTATAAAAAGTACTTGTACTCACTAATAAATAACTACCTGTATATAACTATACACAATGTTACCTAACTATAATTTATAATAAGTACCTGTACTCACTAATAAATAACTATATAACTATACACACTGTTACATAAATATAATGTATTATAAGTACATATACTCACTAATAAATAACTATATAACTATACACAATGTAATACAATGTATAATAAGTACCTGTACTTACTAATAAATAACTATATAACTATACACACTGTTACATATCTATAAATGTATAATAAGTACCTGTACACACTAATAAAAAACTATATAACTATACACAATGTTATATAATGTATAATAAGTACCTGTACTCACTAATAAATAACTATATAACTATACGCACTGTTACATAACTATAATGTATAATACGTACATGTACTCACTAATAAATAACTATATAACTATACACACTGTTACAAAACTATAATGTATAATAAGTACATGTACTCACTAATAAATAACTATATAACTGTACGCACTGTTACATAACTATAATGTATAATGCGTACATGTACTCACTAATAAATAACTATATAACTATACACACTGTTACATAACTATAATGTATACTAAGTACCTGCACTCATTAATAAATAAATATATAACTATACACACTGTTACATCACTATAATGTATAATAATTACCTGTACACACTAATAAATAACTATAACTATAACTATATAACTATAGTTATATAGTTAAACTGTATTAGGTAACTCAAAGCTACATAGCTATAATCACTAATAAATATCTATACACGCTGTTTCATAACTATGATTTATAATAAGTACCTGTGGCATGTAACAGTACACACTAGTATATAGCTATATACAGTAGTGACGTGTAACTGTATGCACTGGTACATAGCTATATACAATAGTGACACTGACATGTAACTGTACATACTGGTACATAGCTAAACACAGTACTGGTATGTAACTGTACAGACTGGTACATAGCTATACATGTAACTGTACGTACTGGTACATAGCTATACACAGTAGTGGCATGTACCTGTATGCACTGATAGCTTTATACAATAGTGACATGTAACTGTACACACTGGTACATAGCTATATACAGTAGTGACGTGTAACTGTATGCACTGGTACATAGCTATATACAATAGTGACACTGACATGTAACTGTACATACTGGTACATAGCTAAACACAGTACTGGTATGTAACTGTACAGACTGGTACATAGCTATACATGTAACTGTACGTACTGGTACATAGCTATACACAGTAGTGGCATGTACCTGTATGCACTGGTACAAAGCTATACAGTAGTGACATGTAACTGTACACACTGGTACATAATGTTACACAATAGTAACATGTAGCTGTACACACTGGTACATAGCTATACAAAGTGATATGTAATTGTACATAATGGTACATAACTATACTCAATATATAATTGTACATAATGGTACATAACTATACCCAGTGATAAATAATTGAACACGATACATAACTATACCCAGTGATACATAATTGTACATAATGTTACATAACTATACTCAGTAATACATAACTGTACACAATTGCACATAACTATACCAAGTGATACATACCTGTACATAATGGTACATAACTTTACCCAGTGATAAATAATTGTACACAATGGTACATAACTATTCCCAGTGATACATAATTGTACACAATGGTACATAACTATACCCAGTGATACATAATTGTACACAATGGTACATAGCTATAACCAGTGATACATAATAGTACATAATGGTACATAACTATACCCAATGATACATAATTGTACACAATGGTACATAACTATACCCAGTGATACATAATTGTACATAATGGTACATAACTATACCCAGTGATACATAATTGTACACAATGGTACATAACTATACCCAGTGATAATTACATAACTATACCCAGTGATACATAAATATACCCAGTGATACATAAATGTACACAATCTTACATAACTATACCCAGTGATACAAAATTGTACACAATGTTGCATAACTATACCCAGTGATACATAATTGTTTGTACATAATGGTACATAAATATACCCAGTGATAAATAATGGTACATAATGATACATAACTATACCCAGTGATAAATAATTGTATACAATGATACATAACTATATCCAGTGATAAATAATTGTACATAATGATACATAACTATATCCAGTGATAAATAATTGTACACAATGGTACATAACTATACCCAGTGATACATATTTGTACATAATGGTACATAACTATACCCATTGATAAATAATTGTATACAATGATACATAAATATATCCAGTGATAAATAATTGTACATAATGATACATAACTATATCCAGTGATACATAATTGTACACAATGGTACATAACTATACCCAGTGATACATAATTGTACATAATGGTAAATTAATATCTATACCCAGTGATAAATAATTGTACACAATGGTACATAACTATACCCAGTGATACATAATTGTACACAATGATACATAACTATACCCAGTGATACATAATTGTACATAATGGTAAATTAATATCTATACCCAGTGATACATAATTGTACACAATGGTACATAACTATACTCAGTAATATATAATTTTATACCTCTTTACACTCTGAAGTAGAAAAATCTGCAAGATACAAAATAAAACAAGAGACTAGATCTGAAGAACACATTGCAATTCTACTGTAAAAAATAACCTGTATTATTTATGAAGACTGACATGACCTCTGGGATTCATATATAGCCCCAGCCATGCAAGTTTTATAGCAGTTTTACATTTCTCCTAAATGTTTCTATTCTTTTAGAGGATTATTGAATGCATTTCTTATTAAAGGCAAATTCAAGGGATACTGAACCCATTTTTTTCTTTCGTGAATCAGATAGAGCATGTCATTTTAAGCAACTGTCTAATTTATTTCTATTATCAATTTTTCTTTGTTCTCTTACTATCTTTATTTGAAAAAGAAGGCATCTAAGCTAAGGAGCCAGCACTTTTCTGGTTCAGGACCACGGACAGCACTTGTTTATTGGTGCTGTCCAATCAGCAAGGACAACCCAGGTTGTTCACCAAAAATGGGCCGCCATCTAAACTTATATTCTTGCTTTTAAAATAAACATACCAAGAGAATGAAGAAAATTTGATAATAGGAGTAAATTAGAAAGTTGCTTAAAATTGCATGCTCTATCTGAATAACAAAAGAAAAAATTTGGGCTCAGTGTCCCTTTAACACTTTCTATGTTACATTATTGTGTAGTAAAGTTACGGCCAGATTACGTGTTTTGTGGTAAGAGGGGTGCGGTGCTAAGTTGCACATTATTGTCACCGCTTACTTACCTACAGCGCTGGTATTACAGGTTTTTCTAAACCTGGCATTAAAAGGCAAGAAGTGAGCATAGAGCAACATTGTGCTCCATACCGCACTCCAATACCAGCGCTGCTTAAGTTAGCAGTGAGCTGGTTGTACGTGCTCGTGCACGATTTCCCCATAGACATCAATGGGGAGAGCCGGCTGAAAAAAAGCCTAACACCTGCAATAAAGAAGCGTAAAGCTTCGTAACGCAGCCCTATTGATTCCTATGGGTAAACTAAATTTATGTTTACACCTAACACCCTTACATGAGCCCCGAGTCTAAACACCCCTAATCTTACACTTATTAACCCCTAATCTGAGCACACAGGGGGGGAAGAGCACTCTGTCATGGGCTATGTACTCCAGCTCAGGGGCTGGCTGCAGGACCTGGCTGCCCAGGTCTGCGAGAACCTTCAGGCCTCTCAACACAGACAGAAGCGATGGTATGATCGCAATGCCCATACCCGAACCCTGATAGTGGGACAGAAGGTCCTCGCCCTGAAGCCTGTCAAAACAGACAAGCTTCAGGCTTCTTGGCAAGGACCCTACCGGGTTGTGGAACAACTGAACAACACTACATACCTGGTAGTGAAGTGTTCAGATGAAAGGATCTTTTCATGTGAACATGTTGAAGGCATACATAGAAAGACCCAGAGATGTGGCCGTTATCTGTTCGCCGGCAGTGGAGGACTCTGAAAGTCTTCCAATGCCGGAGCTTCCTGGACCTACTGACGCCCCCCAGGGGGTGGATGACATATCCCTAGATGACAGGTTAGAGCCCGGACAGAAAAGGCAGGTCCGGCGATTCCTGGAACAGAGAAATTACATGTTTTCTACTGTCCCTGGGTTTACCACCACAGCCATCCACCGGGTGGAGACCCCAGGACTGACCCCCTGCGACAGGTTGCTGACAGGATCCCAAAGGCCGTCAGGGAAAGTATGCACTGGGAGCTCCGGGGAATGTTGAACCTCGGTGTCATTGAACCGTCCAACAGTCCCTGGGCCTCCCCAGTAGTGTTAGTACCCAAGAAGGACGGAACTAACCGGTTCTGTGTTGACTACCATAGACTCAACAACAGAACCACCTCTGACGCCTATCCCATGCCCCGAGTAGATGACCTGTTAGATCAAATCGCCCGGGGCCACTTCCTGACCACCCTTGACCTATGCAAGGGTTATTGGCAAATTCCCCTCGACCCTGAGTCCATCCCCAAGTCTGCCTTTATCACTCCCTTCGACTTATACCAGTTTAAGGTCATCCTGTTTGGAATGAAGAATGCCCCAGCCACTTTCCAGAATGGTAGACCGCCTGTTAGATGTCCTCCAAGACTATGCCTGTGCATACCTGGATGACATCGCCATCCATAGCGAGACCTGGGAGGATCATCTGGTCCACCTAGGCGTCATCTTAGATCGTCTTCGAGCCACCAGCCTAACCTTGAAGCCAGATAAGTGTACCATTGGGTGCCCGGAGGTTCAATACTTGGGCCACCAAGTCGGCTGTGGTAAGCAGCGACCCAAACCGGCCAAAGTCAAGGCAGTGGCTAACTGGCCCACCCCCAGGACCAAAACCCAAGTCCTTGCCTTTCTGGGTACTGCAGGCTACCACCAGAGGTTTGTCCCCAATTACAGCACCCTCGCCAAACCCCTGACTGACCTGACCCGTAAACTACTTACCTGACAGGTCCTGTGGTCCCCTGAGTGTGAAAAAGCCTTCCAGAGTCTTAAGTCTCCAGTACTGGCCGCTCCTAACTCAGCCAAAAGCTTTTCTGTCCACACAGATGTCTCTATGTTTGGGTTGGGGGCCATCCTAAGCCAGGCAGACGAGGAAGAAAAGGACCACCCATTGCCTACCTCAGTCGAAAACTGCTACCCCGTGAAGTAGGCTACATGACGGTCGAGAAAGAGTGTCTGGCGCTGGTATGGGCTTTGAAGAAGTTGCAGCCCTACCTATATGGAAGACCCTTCACCATCCTCACTGACCATAATCCCCTAATCCCCTGTATGGCTAAACAAAGTTTCCGGGGACAACGGGAGATTGTTGAGGTGGAGCCTAGCCCTGCAGCCATTTAACTTTGACATTCAGTACCGACTGGGAAAAAGCAACGGGAATGCTGACGGACTTTCCCAACAGACTGAAGTGGCATAAATTCCTCGGACATCCCCAGGCCAACCCGTATGTGGATCTAGCCGGTCTGCTCAACTGGAAGGGGGGAGTTGTCATGGATACTGGGCTGCAGGGATTGATCCCTTACCCCCTATGACCTCACCCGTGCTATCTCTTGGTGGTTTTGGGCTCCACAGAGCGACCGCAATTCCCCAGACCTTCTGTTCCCATTGTTTTGTGTATTACATGTCATCTTGGAAGAGCTGGCCGCTGACCGCCACTTTCCCCTTCGGCCGGCCGAGCCCCTGGAACTACCGGTCAGCCGCATCATCCAGGATTAGCGGTACCCTTTGACCCAGGTCTCTCCAGTGGCCCTTTGTCCCAGAGCTCCACTCTTCTGGGGTTTGCTGCCTCTCAGGGTGGACCAGAGGTGGGGTTATTGCCTGAAGGGAGCTCCCTTGGGAGAATGCGAGCTCAATCCTATTGGCTGATTGGATCAGCCAATAGGATTGAAGTTCAATCCTACTGGCTGATTGCATCAGCCAATAGGATTTTTTCAACCTTAATTCCAATTGGCTGATAGAATTCTATCAGCCAATCCGAATCTAAGGGACTCCATCTTGGATGACGTCATTTAAAGGAACCTTCATTCGGGAAGAAGACTTTGTTTGAAGAGGATGCTCCGCGGCGGATGTCTTGAAGATGGACCTGTTCCGCGCTGGATGGATGAAGATAGAAGATGCCGTCTGGGTGAAGACTTCTGCCCGTCTGGAGGACCACTTCTCCCGGCTTGGATGAAGACTTCTCCCGGCTTCGTTGAGGACTTCTTGCCGCTTCAATGAGGACTTCTCCCAGCTTCGTTGAGGATGGATGTCGGATCTTCAAAACTGTAAGTGGATCTTCAGGGGGTTAGTGTTAGGTTTTTTTTAAAGGGTTTATTGGGTGGGTTTTATTTTTAGGTTAGGTCTTTCGGCTGCAATAGAGCTAAATACCCTTTTAAGGGCAATGCCTATCCAAATGCCCTTTTCAGGGCAATGGGGAGCTTAGGTTTTTTTAGTTAGGGTTTTATTTGGGGGGATGGTTGTGTGGGTGGTGGGTTTTACTGTTGGGGGGGTTGTTTGTATTTTTTTTCAGGTAAAAGAGCTGATTTTTTTGGGGCAATGCCCCGCAAAAGGCCCTTTTAAGGGCTATTGGTAGTTTTGTTTAGGCTAGGGGTTTTTTTTATTTTGGGGGGCTTTTTTTATTTTGATAGGGCTATTAGATTAGGTGTAATTAGTTTAAATATCTTGTAATTTGTTTTTTATTTTGTGTAATTTAGTGAGGTTTTTTTGTAATTTAGATAATTGTATTTAGGTTATTTAATTGTATTTAATTTAGTTAATTTATTTAATTGTAGTGTAGTGTTAGGTGTTAGTGTAACTTAGGTTAGGTTTTATTTTACAGGTAAATTTGTATTTATTTTAGCTAGATAGTTAGTAAATAGTTAATAACTATTTAGTAACTATTCTACCTAGTTAAAATAAATACAAACTTGCCTGTAAAATAAAAATAAACCCTAAGCTAGCTACAATGTAACAGTTATATTGTAGCTAGCTTAGGGTTTATTTTACAGGTAAGTATTTAGTTTTAAATAGGAATTGCTTAGTTATTAATTTATTTTGATTTATTTTAATTATATTTAAGTTAGGGGATGTTAGGGTAAGGGTTAGACTTAGGTTTAGGGGTTAATAAATATAATATAGTGGCGGCGACGTTGGGGGCGGCAGATTAGGGTTTAATAAATGTAGGTAGGTGGCGGCGATGTTAGGGACAGCAGATTAGGGGTTAATAATATTTAATTAGTGTTTGCGAGGCGGGAGTGCGGCGGTGTAGGGGTTAATATGTTTATTCTAGTAGCGGCGATGTCCAGAGCAGCAGATTAGGGGTTAATAATTTTATTTTAGTGTTTGCAATGTGGGAGGGCCTCGGTTTAGGGATTAATAGGTAGTTTATGGGTGTTAGTGTACTTTTTAGCACTTTAGTTATGAGTTTTATGCTATGGCTTTGTAACATAAGAGCCATAACTACTGACTTTAGAATGCGTTACGAGTCTTGCGGGATAGTCTGTACCGTTCATTTTTTGGCCTAAAAAAAAAAGCTTGTAATACCGGCGCAATGAAAGTCCCATTGAAAAAAGACTATATGCAAATTGAGTTAGTTGATTTGCGGTAAGGCAAAAAAAGTGTGCGGGACAGCTGTACCTACAAGACTAATAGCAGCGGTAGTAAAAAAGCAGCGTTATGAGCCTTAACGCTGCTTTTTTACTCATAACGCAAGACTTGTAATCTAGCCGTTAGTCTGCTAATGCTGGAATTGTAAAACAAAGCCTCATTTATGACAGGGATTGATTAACTATCGGCTAGATTACGAGTCTTGCGTTAGCCTTAAAAAGCAGCATTGAGAGGTCCCAACGCTGCTTTTTAATGCCCGCTGGTATTACGAGTCTGACAGGTAGAGGTGTACCGCTCACTTTTCTTCCGCGACTCGAGCTTACCGCAAATCCCCTTAAGTTAATTGCGTATCCTATCTTTTAAATGGGACTTGCCTAACGCTGGTATTACGAGTCTTGGAAGAAGTGAGCGGTAGACCCTCTCCTGTCAAGACTCCTACCGCATTTAAAAGTTAGTAGTTAAGAGTTTTATGGGCTAACGCCGTAACATAAAACTCTTAACTAAAGTGCTACAAATTACACTAACACCCATAAACTACCTATTAACCCCTAAAGCGAGCACCCTCCTCCCACATCGCAAACACTTAAATTAAAAATGTAACCCCTAATCTGCCCACCAGACATCGCCGCCACTGTAATAAATATATTAACCCCTAAACCGCCGCACTCCCGCCTTGCAAACACTAGTTAAATTTTATTAACCCCTAATCTGCCGTCCCTAACATCGCCGACACCTATCTACATATATTAACCCCTAATATGCCACCCCCGACCGCGCCGCTACTATATTAAATTTATTAACCCCTAAACCTAAGTCTAACCCTAAGCCTAACCCCCCTAACTAAAATATAATTTAAATAACACAAAATAAAATTACTACAATTAAATAAATTAATCCTATTTAAAACTAAATACTTACCTATAAAATAAACCCTAAGCTAGCTACAATATAACTAATAGTTACATTGTAGCTAGCTTAAGATTTATTTTTATTTTACAGGCAACTTTGTATTTATTTTAAATAGTTACAATAGTTATTAAATAGTTATTAACTATTTAATAGCTACCTAATTAAAATAAATACAAATTTACCTGTAAAATAAATCCTAACCTAAGTTACAATTATACCTAACACTACACTATAATTAAATTAATTACCTAAACTAACTACAATTCACTACAATTAAATTAAATAAACTAAAGTACGAAAAAACCCCCCACTAAATTACAGAAAATAAAAAATAATTACAAGAATTTTAAACTAATTACACCTACTCTAATCCCCTAATAAAATAAAAAAGCCCCCCAAAATAAAAATATTCCCTACCCTATACTAAATTACAAATAGCCCTTAAAAGGGCCTTTTGCGGGGCATTGCCCCAAAGTAATCAGCTCTTTTACCTGTAAAAAAAAACATACAATACCCCCCCAACATTAAAACCCACCACCCACACACCCAACCCTACTCTAAAACCCACCCAACCCCCCTTAAAAAAACCTAACCCTACCCCCTTGAAGATCACTATACCTTGAGATGTCTTCACTCAGCTGGGCACAAGTGGACCTCCAGAGGGGCAGGAGTCTTTATCCAATCCAGGCAGAAGAGGTCCTCCAAGCAGCAGAAGTCTTCATCCAGACGGCATCTTCTATCTTCATCCATCTGGAGCGGAGTGGGTCCATCTTCAATCCAGCCGAAGTGGAGCATCCTCTTCAAACGAAGTCTAAGCGAAGAATGAAGGTTCCTTTAAATGACGTCATCCAAGATGGCGTCCCTTGAATTCTGATTGGCTAATAGGATTCTATCAGCCAATCGGAATTAAGGTAGGAAAAATCCTATTGGCTGATTGGATCAGCCAATAGGATTGAGGTTTCATTCTATTGGCTGATTGGAACAGCCAATAGAATGCAAGCTCAATCCTATTGGCTGATTGGATCAGCCAAGAGGATTGAACTTCAATCCTATTGGCTGATTGGATCAGCCAATAGGATTTTTCCTACCTTAATTCCGATTGGCTGATAGAATCCTATCAGCCAATCGGAATTCAAGGGACGCCATCTTGGATGACGTCATTTAAAGGAACCTTCATTCTTCGCTTGGACTTCGTTTGAAGAGGATGCTCCGCGTCGGCTAGATTGAAGATGGACCCGCTCCGGATGGATGAAGACAGAAGATGCCGTCTGGATGCAGACTTCTGCCTCTTGGAGGACCTCTTCTGCCCGGATTGGATGAAGACTTCTGCCCCTCTGGAGGTCCACTTGTGGCCGGCTAGGTGAAGACGTCTCAAGGTAGGATGATCTTCAAAGGGTTAGTGTTAGGTTTTTTTAAGGGGGATTGGGTGGGTTTTAGAGTAGGGTTGGGTGTGTGGGTGGTGGGTTTTAATGTTGGGGGTATTGTATTTTTTTTACAGGTAAAAGAGCTGATTACTTTGGGGCAATGCCCAGCAAAAGGCCCTTTTAAGGGCTATTTGTAATTTAGTAAAGGGTAGGGAATTTTTTTATTTTGGGGGGCTTTTTTATTTAATTAGGGGGATTAGAGTAGGTGTAATTAGTTTAAAATTCTTGTAATTATTTTTTTATTTTCTGTTATTTAGTGTGTTTTTTTTTCCGTACTTTAGTTTATTTAATTTAATTGTAGTTAATTGTAGTTAGTTTAGGTAATTAATTTAATTATAGTGTAGTGTTAGGATTTATTTTACAGGTAAATTTGTATTTATTTTAACTAGGTAGCTATTAAATAGTTAATAACTATTTAATAACTATTGTACCTATTTAAAATAAATACAAAGTTGCCTGTAAAATAAAAATAAATCCTAAGCTAGCTACAATGTAACTATTAGTTATATTGTAGCTAGCTTAGGGTTTATTTTATAGGTAAGTATTTAGTTTTAAATAGGAATAATGTATTTAATTGTAGTTATTTTATTTAGATTTATTTAAATTATATTTAAGTTAGGGGGTGTTAGGGTTAGGGTTATACGGTTTAACGGTTAATAACTTTATTATAGTGTTGGCAACGTTGGTGGCGGCAGATTAGGGGTTAATAAGTGTAGGTAGGTTGCGGTGACATTGGGGGGGGCAGATTAGGGGTTAATAAATATAATGTAGGGTTCAGCGATGTTGGGGGCAGCAGATTAGGGGTTCATATGGGTAATGTAGGTGGCGGCGGTGTCCGGAGCGGCAGAGTAGGGGTTAATAATTATAATGTAGGTGGCGTCGGCGACAATGTTGGGGGCGACAGATTAGGGGTTAATAAGTGTAAGATTAGGGGTGTTTAGACTCGGGGTTCATGTTAGGGTGTTAGGTGTAGACATAAAATTCCTTTCCCCATAGGAATCAATGGGGCTGCGTTAGGAGCTGAACGCTGCTTTTTTGCAGGTGTTAGGTTTTTTTATCAGGTGAATCTGCCCCATTGATTCCTATGGGGAAATCGTGCACAAGCACGTTTAGCCATCTTACCGCTACCGTAAGCAGGGCTGGTATTGAGGTGAGATGTGGAGCTAAATTTTGCTCTACGCTCACCTTTTTGCGGCTAACGCCGGGTTTAAAAAAAACAAAAAACGTAATACCAGCGTTGTCTTAAGGGAGGGTTAAAAAAAATGCTTGTTAGCAACGCACCCCTGTTACCGCAAAACTTGTAATCTCGCCGTATGATTGTTAAATATAATTACAATTTATATATTGCTTTATATTATTTCTTAGCTTGTCCCAAATGAGTTGTTTTTGTAAATGCTAATAGATAACCCTAAATGCAAGTTCATCTCTCTAATATGAGAAGACAACCTCCAAAAGGAGGTGAGTAAGCTTTGAATGCAATTTGCATCCGGTTTATAAATAACATAAGGCAAATAGGCTTTTATAGTGTTAGATACCCTCTAAAGAACACTGAAAGCTATAATTACAGCACTTTATTATGAATAACTAGTGAATAGTGAATGATGCAGACTAGTTCAGTATCTGTGTTTTACATTCAATTATGTTCCATTTGAAGCTAGGAAGTTGGTATATTTTCGTAGTGCTACATACAAGACACTATCTTTCATAGGAGAGGGATGAGATTTGTGCATGATTATGGTGTAGCTAAAGATGTTGTTGGGTTTCTTGTACTATTTATATAGAATGCACTCTAGCTCCTATGGGAACATTTATAGGCTAAGATAAATAATAAATAATATGACAAAGTCTTTACTACACAAATGAAATAATATTGTGAAGAATTACTTAGGCCTAGATTTGGAGTTTGGCGGTAGCCGTGAAAACCAGCGTTAGAGGCTCCTAACGCTGGTTTTAGGCTACCGCCGGTATTTGGAGTCACTCAAAATAGGGTATAACGCTCACTTTCCAGCCGCGACTTTTCCATACCGCAGATCCCCTTACGTAAATTGCGTATCCTATCTTTTCAATGGGATTTTTATAACTCCGGTATTTAGAGTCGTTTCTGAAGTGAGCGTTAGACATCTAACTACAAAACTCCAGCCGCAGGAAAAAAGTCAGTAGTTAAGAGCTTTCTGGGCTAACGCCGGTTTATAAAGCTCTTAACTACTGTGCTCTAAAGTACACTAACACCCATAAACTACCTATGTACCCCTAAACCGAGGTCCCCCCACATTGCCGACACTCAAAAAAAATTTTTTAACCCCTAATCTGCCGACCGCCACCTACGTTATACTTATGTACCCCTAATCTGCTGCCCCTAACACCGCCGACCCCTGTATTATATTTATTAACCCCTAATCTGCCCCCCTCAACGTCGCCTCCACCTGCCTACACTTATTAACCCCTAATCTGCCGACCGCAAAGCGCCGCCACCTACGTTATCCTTATGTACCCCTAATCTGCTGCCCCTAACACCGCCGACCCCTATATTATATTTATTAACCCCTAATCTGCCCCCCTCAACGTCGCCTCCACCTGCCTACACTTATTAACCCCTAATCTGCCGACCGGACCTGAGCGCTACTATAATAAAGTTATTAACCCCTAATCCGCCTCACTAACCCTATCATAAATAGTATTAACCCCTAATCTGCCCTCCCTAACATCGCCGACACCTAACTTCAATTATTAACCCCTAATCTGCCGACCGAATCTCACTGCTATTCTAATAAATGTATTAACCCCTAAAGCTAAGTCTAACCCTAATACTAACACCCCCCTAAATTAAATATAATTTAAATCTAACGAAATTAATTAACTCTTATTAAATAAATTATTCCTATTTAAAGCTAAATACTTACCAGTAAAATAAATCCTAATATAGCTACAATATAAATTATAATTATATTATAGCTATTTTAGGATTTATATTTATTTTACAGGTAACTTTGTATTTATTTTAACCACGTACAATAGCTATTAAATAGTTAAGAACTATTTAATAGCTAAAATAGTTAAAATAATTACAAATTTACCTGTAAAAGAAATCCTAACCTAAGTTACAAATAAACCTAACACTAGACTATCAATAAATTAATTAAATAAACTACCTACAATTACCTACAATTAACCTAACACTACACTATCAATAAATTAATTAAATACAATTGCTACAAATAAATACAATTAAATAAACTAGCTAAAGTACAAAAAATAAAAAAGAACTAAGTTACAAAAAATAAAAAAATATTTACAAACATAAGAAAAATATTACAACAATTTTAAACTAATTACACCTACTCTAAGCCCCCTAATAAAATAACAAAGCCCCCCAAAATAAAAAAATGCCCTACCCTATTCTAAATTACTAAAGTTCAAAGCGCTTTTACCTTACCAGCCCTGAACAGGGCCCTTTGCGGGGCATGCCCCAAGAAATACAGCTCTTTTGCCTGTAAAAAAAAACATACAATACCCAAGCCCCCCAACATTACAACCCACCACCCACATACCCCTAATCTAACCCAAACCCCCCTTAAATAAACCTAACACTAAGCCCCTGAAGATCATCCTACCTTGTCTTCACCATACCAGGTTCCCCGATCGGTCCAGAAGAGCTCCTCCGATGTCCTGATCCAAGCCCAAGCGGGGGGGGGGGGGGTGAAGATGTCCATGATCCGGCTGAAGTCTTCATCCAAGCGGGGCAGAAGAGGTCTTCCATCCGATTGAAGTCTTCATCCAAGCGGCATCCATCCGGAGCGAAGTGGCAGCATCCTGAAGACCTCCACCTCGGAACATCCATCCTGGCCGACGACTGAACGACGAATGACGGTTCCTTTAAATGACGTCATCCAAGATGGCGTCCCTCGAATTCCGATTGGCTGATAGGATTCTATCAGCCAATCGGAATTAAGGTAGGAATATTCTGATTGGCTGATGGAATCAGCCAATCAGAATCAAGTTCAATCCGATTGGCTGATCCAATTAGCCAATCAGATTGAGCTTGCATTCAATTGGCTGATCGGAACAGTAAACATATTTACATAGATATAGGAAACTAGGAAAGAGAAGCCATCAACTTGGGAAGGCCAGATATTTATAGCTTTCTCTTTTGGATGGTACAGCCTCTACTAAACTCTGTCCATCGTTATTTGAGAGTTTCTCTATTCTAGTCATATTTACCCTATTATTAAAGCTTGGTATACTGAACATATAGCACAATATAAGCATGTAATTTATAGATATATAGATAATTTATATATACAGGCAGACGGATAATATTCCTGGACAAAAATGGGTGGGGATCCTTTATGTACTGTCAGGGCCATTTAAAGATGTCTGCCGCCAGTAAACCCCTGTGCATGTGTGTAATAGCATGGATTTAGCATTGAGATCTAACAGGGACAAGTTTGGTAGGATTAGATTTTTGATGGATGAGTGTTGGGCCCATGTGTTATGACCAGTTGCCCGATAGGTCAGTCCTCCCTAAATATGACCTTAGTAGCTGGTCACTTGTACATGATTTTTGATTGTTTAGTTTCTCACTGTTTTTCTCAAAGCAGTATTGAGAAAGTGTATATTCAGATTGTCCCATCATTTTACAATATTTACTGCATACTACACGTCTTACATTATCTTTTAGGATAATTTTAATCAGCAAAAATAATCAAAATACAGTCTTTTACACAGTCCTGAAACAATGTCTTTCTCTTACGTTCTACATATGCAGCATAGTAATAAATCAATCTGTATGTGGGATTATGTTTGTAGATGGCAGTTGTTCACTATAGCTTTACAGTTCAATGATTTCAAGTCAAGCTACCAGTAATTAGCTGCTATGCAGTATGGTACAAGATAAAGTGAGTACAGATGGTTTATGCCTGCCCACTTCACTGCCTGCAGCCAACACAGCAGAACAAGAGAAAACATTTCCCCAATTTCTGTAGCTCTTCTTAATTTGTTTATTTACATATTTGCTTCAATAGCAATTGAAAAACACTTTTTAAATTATCATAGGGATATTTTTTAAATGGTAAACTTGTAGTTTGCTTCTTTAGTAAGATTTAAGTAAAATGAGCTTTTAAAGTATTTTAAGACGTAAATTTGCAGCCCTTTCATTTGCTTATTGCCTATAATAGCAATATAAGAATTAAAGCAATACTGGATTATGATTCACTTCATTAGAAGAGCAATTAAAAAAATAATTGGGGATCAAAGTGTCAGTCAAACAGGTTACCAGGGAGTTTCTTTAGTGATTACGGTCATAATATATCATGTTACATATCAGTTGGGAACATACTCCACGGACCCTTGACTCCCAATTAACATATTTCAAAAATATTCACAAACATTTTAAAACTAGCTACTATATTGTTACAGAATTATGAAAACATGAAAATGGTTATCAATCACATATGCTACTTAATCCCAATTAAAAAGTTTAGGGCAAGATTACAAGTGGCACGCTAATGATTGAGCGGGCACGATAACCAATGTTGCTTGACCGCACTACCATTAGCACTCGACTTTGAGTCCATGGTAATGCATGTTAACCAGAGAAGGGCTACCACGGCCTACTCTGCTCAAGCGCAGCCTATACTTTCAGTATTAGCTTTCGCTAATTTGTGTAGGTATTAAAAGTTGAAAGTTATAGTTATTGCTGGAGCGAAAGCCGAAACTGCACTAAAATATAATAATACATAAATTCAGATTTAGGCAAGGTTTCATGGTACCCTCTGCTGTTCTCTCCTCCAAACTGCTCTTTTGATTTGTGTACATTTTTTTGCCCGAACATTAGAACTCCAGAAGTCCCCAAAGCACAGATTTTTATTTCAGGTTTTTCATGGGGCCACAGAAACTATGGGACAGTCTTAGTTTTGCTTTTTTCTGGTTTCCTAAACACTGTATAGAGAGAGCTTCTTGTGGCACATGGGCATAGAAAGTGTTAAAGGGACACTGAACCTAGATTTTTTTTCTTTCATGATTCAGATAGAGCATGTAATTTTAAGCAACTTTCTAATTTACTCCTATTAACAATTTTTCTTCATTCTCGTGCTATCTTTATGTGAAAAGCAAAAAAATGTACGTTTAGAAGCCGGCCCATTTTTGGTTCACAACCTGGGTTGTCCTTGCTGATTGGACAGCAAAAAAGTGCTGTCCATGGTCCTGAACTAAAAATTGGCTGGCTCCTTAGCTTAGATGCCTTCTTTTTAAAATAAAGATAGCAAGAGAACAACGGAAAATTGATAATAGGAGTAAATTAGAAACTTGCTTAAAATTGCATGGTCTATCTGAATCATGAAAGAAAAAAAATCTAGGTTTAGTATCCCTTTAACCTGTTCGCGACCGAGGACGTGCCAGTAATGTCCTACAAAAAAATACATTTAAGGACAAAGGACGTTCCTGGCACGTACTCGGGGGTTTCAAGCGGTGGAAGCGATCATGATCGCTTCCAGCCGCTTTCAAAGTATTGCAGTGATGCCTCGATATTGAGGCATCACTGCAATACCTTTTTTACCCACCGATGTATCGGCCAGCGATGGTGCCGATCGTTGGTGAGTGGGAACCATTGCAGGAAGGCGGGTGGGTGGCTCATCGCTGGTGGATATGCGCCAGAGGAGGGCGGGATTGGGTGCAGGGGCACTAGGAACAGGCATGGGGCGGGAGCGCGCACAGGGGCGGGAACAGGTTGGACCGCTACACTATGGAACACATATAACATAACATATGCAGGGAGAGAACAATCAACGCAGGAAGCCGCTCAAACAATATTGCAGTGATGCCTCAATGCTGAGGCATCCTGCAATACTGTTCCTGACTGCTGGTCTACATTTTGAACTTTACCACGGAGTGATCACTTCCGATTTGACTCCATGTGGAGCCCAGCAGTCAGGCAGAGCATCAGAAGCCATTGGGCAGGCTTCTGAAAAAAAAAAAAATAATATGTAGTTTTAATAAAATCGCCCCATATAGTCCCCCTTCCCCATGTGGCTTCAAAGATGGCGGTGCCCAGTGCATCATGGGGCTTCTGGGGTTGTCCCTAGCCTGCCTCATCATAGGGGCAGGCTGGTGTCATCCAAACTGAGCTTGCTCTATAACTTAATTTCTAATAATAAAATATCCCACTTGTCTGATCATGTCAATATTAGTAAATATTGACACTGATCAGTGTGGATCTCCCTCCCTCTCCTCACTTGCGTTTTTGTTGGAGAGAGAGAGATATTTAGTTATATTAGTTTAAAAATTGTGAGACCCAAAGGTTCTTTTCAGAGCCATTAACCCTTAGCTTGCCAGTGATCACTACAAATCACTAGCTTTTGCACAAAAGCACTTTTTGCTCTGTGTATTTTTTTAGGGGTTAATTTTTTTTAGTAACTTTTTTGTGAGACCCAAAGGCTCTTTTAGAGCCATTTAGTTAATTTAAATGTTGTGTTAATTTTTTTTAGTAATTAACCCCTAGCTTGCCAGTGATCACTATAAATCACTGGCTCTTGCACAAAAGCACTTTTTTGCTCTGTGTATTTTTTTAGAGGTTCATTTTTTTTTAGTAATTTTGAGACCCAAAGGCTCTTTTCATTTCAGAGCCTATGAGGCCGAATTATCAAATGTCTGTCGGACCTGATCCGACAGTGTGGATCAGGTCCGACAGACATCGCTGAATGCGGAGAGCAATACGCTCTCCGTATTCAGCATTGCACCAGCAGCTCACAAGAGCTGCTAGTGCAATGCCGCCCCCTGCAGATTCACGGCCAATTGGCCGCCAGCAGGGAGGTGTCAATGAACCCGATCGTACTCGATCAGGTTGAATTGTGGCGATTCCTGTCCGCCTCATCAGAGCAGGCGGACATGGTTATGAAGCAGCGGCCTTTAGAGAACCCGACACACCTATACATGGGTGGTATCACTGTACTCAGGAGATGTTGCGGAAGACATATTGGGGTGTTATTTGGCAGTAACCCTTAACGTTCTCAGTAAATGTATTTTTAAATTGCTATTTTGTCAAAAAAATCACCAAATCACTTTTTTTCAAACTTTGGCATAGATTGGTGGTAAAATGGTTGCATGAAAAGAGTCAAACTACCCCAAGTTTAATACCTTAGGTTGTCTTCTTTTAAAAAATATATACATGTGAAGGGTTACTCAGGGATTCATGACAGATATCAGTGTAACAATGTAACTTTCACTAATTTTGAAAAAAATGGTTTGGAAATAGCAAAGTGCTACGTGTACTTATTGCCCTATAACTTGCAAAGAAGATGTAAACATTGGGTATTTCTAAACTCAGGACAAAATTTAGAAACTATTTAGCATGGGTGTTTTTTGGTTATTGTAGATGTGTAAGAGATTTTGAGGGTCAAAGTTAGAAAAGTGTGGTTTTTTCCATTTTTTCATCATATTTTATATTTTTTTATAGTAAATTATAAGATCTCATGAAAATAATGGTGAGAAAAACAGTATATAATATGTGTGGGTACAGTAAATGAGAAAGAGGAAAATTACAGCTAAACACAAATACCACAGAAATGTAAATATAGCCCTGGTCCAAGACGGTCTACAAATGGAAAAAATGGTCTGGTCACGAAGGGGTTAATAATATTTGTTTGTGCTTTTAACATTAAACAGAAATAATTTCCCTATGATGTATATTTTATAATTTTCTCAGAAGAGTTTTCGATATCATGCATTAACAAGTAAATTATAATGTATAAAGGTAAGGTCACGATCTGGTAGCATCCTAATACTATAAAATGCCCTAGCCAGTAGACGTTTTAGAAATATTATACCAATTGTAAGAATTGTATTAACCCCTTGCGTGCTTGAAAGGTCTGTAAACCAATACCTAGTAATATGTTGCCTCACTTTTTCACAGTCAAAGAGTTAAGGTGACAATAATGTGCACAATGAGCTTTGTACAGTTATCCACTCAAACACACCTATGTGAGAAAGCAATAAGCAGAACATTTAATATCTCCAACAATTATTGAAGAACTGTTTGATGTTGGAAAGGTTATGTGTTTCAGTCAGTTAAATATCTAATATAAGGTATTATGCTCTGTTTGTTTACATGACCTAGAGATGATAGCAATTACCATTTAATTCTACCAAAGATGTGCTACCCCAGACTTTAGCGGATGAATTATGCTGCTCAAAAGACATGAAGTGAAAAATAAATGGGAAGTTGACATCTAAAACTATTTGGATTTACTTTGGAGTTGCTTCAATTAAAGACAGCAGCACTTTAATCAAACTGCATAACAATCAGATTGAAAATTACTTAGAAAATGAGGCACTTGGGATTTGAACCTGCAACTTTCATTTTATCCCTAATTTATTAAAACAAGAGGTGCTAAAATCTTTATTCCAACAATTAAAAATGATAAAAGGAAACATGTAGACTATTAAAGTCTACAAGTAGAAAAAAGGGCAGGAATCCAGTGCTGTAGTAAAAAATCCAAGTACTTTATTGATCCATAATTTTAAAATCCCCAATGTGACATAAACGGCATAACATGGAAGATATATGATAAGGGGAGCAATCAGTCCATGCTATAACTGGCTTACGCGTTTTGGCCGTAGCCTTACTCTTAGCCTTATTAAAATCCTAGCACAGCTGTGCTTTAAACAGACTGACATCCGGTTCAGTCGAGGGGTGATACCCTTGAAACTTTTTACAGCCGTGTAGAGGCTGATCTTATTAAATTAAGCAAAACTGAATCCAGAGGGAAAACTAACCTAACCAGTAAAGAGAAAGCGGCCCTAAATAAACTTAGCAAGGACCAAAGTATTGTGATAAAGGCCGTGGACAAGGGAGGATCTGTTGTGGTACTAAATAGGACTGATTATATCAAAGAGGCACACAGACAGCTCTATGATCAAGATAGCTACAATAAGTTAGACTATAATCCGGTGTGGCTTTTTCAGAAACAGCTAAAAAGTCTTCTGGATGAAGGCATGGAACTGGGTTTTCTTGACAAAGAAACATTTGACTATTTATTAGTCAAGCACCCCGTTACCCCAATTTTTCACCACCTGCCAAAGGTGCATAAATCTTTGGAGGAGGTAAAGGGTTGACCGATCGTGAGCGGTATAGGCTCACTATCTGAGAACTTGTCCCAATGGTTAGATGCTGTACTCCAACCATTAGTCCAAAATTTGCCCAGTTATCTAAAGGATACCACACACGTGCTAAATGTCCTCGAGAAACTGTCATGGAAACCTGAGTACATGTGGGTTACGGTGGATGTGGTGTCGTTGTACTCAAGCATTCCCCATAACGAAGGGGTTAAGGCCATACGGTATTTTTTGAACAACTACACCACATACACCGCACAGTTTCAAGATTATGTTATTCAAGTAACATTATTTTTGTTAACCCGAAATTACTTTGAGTTTGAGGGGGAGTTTTTCTTGCAGAGGCGTGGGACAGCTATGGCCAAGTTCGCCCCATCCTACGCTAATTTATACCTTGGATGGTGGGAGCTGTCCCACGTCTATGCACAGAGTAACCCCTTTTTAGAGGACATAATCGTCTATCGACGCTTCATAGACGATTTGCTCGTGGTGTGGAAAGGAGGCATTGACAAAATTCAGCATTTTGTTGATTGGATCAATGTAAATGAACTAAACCTGACTTTTACCTTTGATGTTAATGATCAAGAGATCAATTATCTGGACATCACTATCAAAGGCCAAACAGATGGCACAGTTCAAACATACAGTTATAGGAAACCTATCTCTGGTAACACCTTGCTTCATGGCAAGAGCTGTCACCCACCCCATGTCCCGTACGCGATTGCTAAAGGACAACTCATCCGTCTAAAAAGAAATTGTTCGGATGATGGTACCTTTAGAGATCAATCAAAATTCATGATAGACCGCTTCAAACAACGCGGCTATAAAAAGACTGACATAGACAAAGCACTAAAAGAAGTGGAGTGTATGGATAGGAAGACACTACTGCGTATGGGGGGGAAGAACAAGAATAAGATAGATTCTGTCCCTCACAAAGGTGTCACCTTTGTTACCAATTACAGCTCACAATACAAGCAAATATGTGGAATTGTTCGCAAGTATTTTGGTATGTTGCGAGCTGATGATAAATTGGTAGATAGTGTTGATAGTGGCCTGAGATGCTCTTACAGAAGAGCCAGTACAATAGGGAACATAGTTTCTCCCTCCCAGCTTAAAAGTGACTGAACCACCATGAGTTCATGGCTGACACATAGAGGTATGTTTAGATGTGGCCACAGGAAATGCAAACCTTGTGACCACGTGGACATATCGTCTACCTTTGCCTCAAACTCTAATGGAAAAACTTTTGAAATAGAACGTTGTCTGAATTGCTCCTCTACATACGTGATATATATGATAGAATGCACCCAGTGCAGGGTGCAATACATATAGCTCACCACTAGAGATATCAGATCACGTATTAGGGAGCATTTTAGTACTATTTCCATTGGCAAAGCAACTACACCTATTGTGACACATTTTTCAATTAAACACCAAAAAGATCTGTCCTGCTTTAGGTGGAAAGCCATAGAACAGGTGCTCACCCCTAAGAGAGGGGGAGACAGAGAGAATCTCCTCTATAAAAGAGAAATGTTTTGAATTTTTCACCTGGAAAAGAGGTTTCCAGGTGGGTTAAATTCCCAATATGACTTAATAAATTATTGGGAGTGAAAGCCTCTTCCATAGATATATGATATCTCTACATCAGTGTGGAATATTATATTTAACTATGTTAATATTCTCCTCTCCACTACATACCCTTATACACATATACCAGCTTAAGCACCCTGATTACATAATTCGGTAACATTCAGCTCATTTAGTACGCTTTACCTATGCACTTATTGATACATCAGTTTTAGTTTTACCAACTTAAATACCCGGTCTATATGATTCGGCAACATTCAGCCCATTAGGTATGCTTTACTTATGCACTTATCAATATATCAGCTTTATTTTTATCTTTAAACTAGTGCAGTCTTTTGAAAAAGATACGTAACTAATACTGATACCATAGGTCAGTGCATACCTTAATTCTGCTGGATACCGATATAGGAAGTGATCCTTATATTATATCAAATTAGCCAAAGATATATCCTCATTTGCCCATCTCTAGACAAAGATTTAATTTGTATACCATACAGATTTTGTATCTTAATAAGTAACTTGTTAGGGATTTAAAGCATTGTAACAGGTTTTTGTGCATAAAGTTTTTACTCAATTGGTTCAAACAGTCTATATGTTTATTACAAACAAATAACGAGTGCAAGACTTAATATTAATATTGTTTTGTACGCTTATTATGTATACTAAGTTTTTTAACATCATGTTATTTCAATACTGTTATCAAGCAAATATCTTAACTGGGGTAGAATAATCAGTTTTGTGGCAAGAACATTTATATACATTTAAAGATGTCATGATAAGATTTGTCTTGTAAGCCCAATCAGACCTGCCCCATTTATTTTAACCTATCACGTTATGTCAGCCTGTTTAAAGCACAGCTGTGCTAGGATTTTAATTAGGCTAAGAGTAAGGCTACGGCCGAAACGCGTAAGCCAGTTATAGCATGGACTGATTGCTCCCCTTATCATATATCTTCCATGTTATGCAGTTTATGTCACATTGGTGATTTTAAAATTATGGATCAATAAAGTACTTGGATTTTTTACTACAGCACTGGATTCTTGCCCTTTTTTCTACTTGTCTACTTTGCCGGTTGTTCTTAACAGGAATCCTTTAGTGCCGGAGCATTCTCCCTGGGGACCTGATAACCAATTGGAGGTGGGGGTGTGAGCAGGAGTGCGTGTCACATGACTGGATACATGGACAACGGCCAATGGCAAGCCACAGGGAGCTAGGGCATATCGACGAACAGGCACGCAAACAATTTGTGAATACCTGAGAAGAGAGGTTTTACCCAGGACCGCCGTATATGCCGCTCCACTGAGTACAGATTTTTCAACAGCCCAGCGTAGCAAGGATCTACATCTGTGAGTACTGCTTTTTGCTATATTATTTGTTTTCCGGATGAAGAGGCATTAAGTGTACTAAAAGTTCTGCCCTCCTTTGCAATTAGGCTGTATCATTGAGTGGATTTCTGCATACCGCTTGCCATACTAGTTACGTATTTTCCTCATATGCTTACATTCTATTTGAGACCTGACTTAAGGCAACACAGTTGGCTTATACTTGCTTATACTTGCTATTACTTGCTCACACTGTGTACCAACTATACTCTTTTCACTTTGTTCACTGAACGAATCAGGACCAAGTGTGCCTGGCTAAATTAATGCTGACCAGTGTCTTAAATGTGGAATTGAGCACACCAGACTCCCTCCCCACCATTTCGAGTGTCCCCAGGGTTGGTACCCCACATAAACTTTACTATTCATTTTGCCAAGGGGTACGATAGGCCCATAGCACTTTTAAGGAGATTACCTTTCCTATTTTCCTATTTTTGACTATTAAAGTCTTACATATTTAGGCCAAAGGCTAGAAGCAAAAATGTGTAAAACTTGCTTAGTCTGCTTGTCTCCTTTTATACTTTTTAATTGCTTGAATAAAGATTTGAGATTTTAGCAGTTCTCGTTTTCTGAGTTTGAGTGCTGACCTACACAAAGCAGATTGTGATATGGTGAGCACTATGGCTCTTTATAGTGAATAGACTGAATACACATTGAGCACTTATGGGCTATTAATAGATTGATTGAGCACACATTGATTATATTGGTCACAGGAACATGACACCAGTGAAACGACACGTGTTTGGTTAAATCACTTTACCAGGAGTGGGTCTACAGCAAGAATAAAGTCTCATTAAACAGTAACTGTGTGAGCTGCTGGATATATTCCTTGTGCTATGAGCGTGCATGTCATCCATGCGTAGAAGCTCTTTGACAAGAAAACGTGAGTAGAATGTTACCATCAGTGTGTACATAGATCTTTTTATTCTGATCGCAAAGATTTGTTTTATGACTGTCAGTGTTTATCCCGTATCAAGTAGACTTGAATTTGGAGACAATGGTTATATTGTTGAAGTTTATGAAATTGATCCTAAAATGGAAACATTTTTGTTATATCTTCCATTTTTTTTTAATCTCACCATCTTTGCTTAAAAATGATGGTGAGGTATTTAGTCATGCCTCATTAACTCATGGTGTGGTAGATTGCTGTCTGTGCATCATGTGAGTGACTTTTCCTATATCCGATCCAATATCTTCAAATAAGAGAATGGCATTATCATTCGCACAACATTAAAACTTTTCCTTTTTTTCCATTTTTATGTCCCTTTAATATATAAAATAATCCCTACAAGTCATCACCTTGTTTGCCATACACAAGGACACTCCCAGATCAAAGACAGAATAAATAATGATACAAAAGCTACAGCTAAAATAAATTTGAGAAAGAATATATTGATTTTCATTCAATCTCCTCTTAAAATCATATTTCTTTGGATAGTGTGTTCAATTATTTGTGGATAACTTAACAGTACTGTCATGGACTGATGATTTAAGATTTTTTTTTATTATTCCACAGTCATATCTGTTAACTTTAGCACATGCTGACTGCAGAGCTGTTGTGACTGTATTCTAAAAAAAATCCATCTAAAATCAATTTATATGACACAGTTTCATCTGGGAAGCATTGTTGGATCAGATTAAAATGTTGACATAAGTTGGAAGTCGTACAGCAGAACCAGCTGTGTGTAGAGAGGAGTCAGTGAACATTGCGACTACAGATTCCTCAGCACAGCACGTTCTTCTTCATTCTCTTTGTTATGTTAGTATTTAAAGAGGCATAAAAGTGAACAATAAGTGTGTCAAAGCATTTTATTATTGCTCAATTGCTTGCCCATAACTATTTTATCCCTTTAAAGAGGCTACACGCATAGTTAAAGTTAACTTCAGAAAAGCAGTGCTCACCTAGGTATGCTTTGGGAAGTCAATATCATAACAGAATTAAATTACAAACTCTGTCCGAATCATAAAAGTTTAATTTTGATTGTCAAGTCCCTTTAAAGATCCCAGCAAAATGATGCAGTTACGTGTTTGTTAGGTACTTATGGAGTGGAAAGGGAAAAAAACAGAGTAACCTAAAATTGATTTTCTACCTTTATTTCATCCATCCATCTTAATATTAAAATGGCAGCGCAAATGAAAGTCTTCACTCATTAATTGTCAAAAAACATTTACATTTTGTTGTCTTAGCATCTGTTCAAATATGGACTAAACTTGAATTTGAAAGAATAAAACTAGATCAGCAAAATCCCTGAATCTTGTCAACAACCTAAGGCTTGGCAGCAAAATAAAATATTTCTTTTTATTCACATGTCAATAACTAAACAGATTGGATAGAATAAATAACTCTTAGGGGTTTCCATACATCAAGCATCAAACTATAATAGCTGTTGCTTCCGGTCAAAATATAATTGAGGAAACACTGTATCAAAAAAATATATTTTGGAAACAGAACCAACTTTTGTGTTTTCACTGCACAGCCACGGATAGCGATAGCCAGCCGAGCCAATAACAATATCCAAGTAAAATCCAGCCACTAAAAGTACCTTTACATTCTTCACATGGTTCCAAGATAAACTAAAAATTGGATGCATCTGGTCAGCTCAGCTTAGTGGTGGAGACTGTGTGTGGGAGTGGGAAGGTTCAGACAACATATTTGGTGATCCTGTTCCAAACTTTGACTGCCTTTGGAACCAGGTGTTCTCTATACGGGCCTGATCATCACAGGCTCTCAAGTCAAGGAGATGAACTAAGAAATCTTGACAGTACTGTGAAGTCCCAAAAATAATTTTATAAACACAATTTTTAGCTTGAGAACTATGTTACAATCTGGATGTAAATGATAGATGCATACATTGCAATATAATCATAGAAAAATCTCCATTGTGTCTAGTTTTTTTTAAATTCCAGACCCTATGTCTCACACTAGGTATAAATATCACACAAGGGAGGGACACTCTAATGTGGTGGGACTACAAAGAATGCTTATAATTCAGATCTTTCCAGCTACCAAACTATGTATCGATGGGACTAGAGGAAGCCAGACCCTCCACTATTTGGACAAATAATAAAAACAATAGACTACATGGCTGAAATGGAAAAAGCAGTTTACCAGATGTGAAATAGGCTTGAAGCTTATTGGGAGATCTAGGACATCTGGACACAAAATAGGCCAGTAAATGGACGGTAATGCAGTACATTCGGAAATAAAGGACACCCACCTGAAATACATGTTCCCTTGATATATATGTGAGGCCCCTTATAGTTAATACTAATTGTTCTCCAAGAAGATGTGTTAAACAGCCTTTTTTTCCCTCCCCCTTCCCTGTTCCCCTCTTTCCCCCAGCATGCTACTAGCTTATAGAGATAGATCTATGGTTTAAAAAGTTCATCTTTTTGATTTATAGTAACCTAAAGTTCTAATACTTTACATTAGTTCATGTAACTACTGAAACTTTATTTTGTTTGGACATTACAATATGTTTGCTTGGATTTGGTCATATCTGGTCTATGTTATTCAACAATGAGGACATTTGGTATATATTTGATGTCGACCATACTTCATATGTTCTCATGTTAATGTCTATAGCCATTGTTATTTATATATTGCTAAAATCAATAAAATATATTCAAAAAACCTCATATTGGACCCATGTGAAAATGAGCATCCCTATTAACATAGCAGCTGTTTTTACTTGTGTATGATAAATAAGCAGTTTAATTGAAATAATCGTTTGAGTCTATTGTAAGATGATAACTGTGTGAGGTGCTTTGCTTTTTTCTGAAAAAGTGTTTTAATACGAGGCCATTATTATCTGTGTATTGTATAGCGTGGTTATAGTGTGGTTTTTGTCTGCCTTTGCACCATGTAAGCTACACCAATACTTTGAGATATATCAGGTGTGATATCAAATTTTGCAGGAGTTTTTATGTGGTTTATTTTGAGTTGTGATCTCTTGAAAACCCTTGGCTACTTTTGCATAGCAGATCACACTTTTAACAAATATGGCCGACATGTACTAACTGCTATGCGGACAAGGGTCTCAACTTGCGAACCTATCTGCACAGATTTGCTGTGTACGGGCAGTGGACCCTGTTGGTCCTCTGCCCGTATGTATTATTGCACACTCAAACAAGTAGTGCTGCCCACTACTTGCACGAGAGAAGGGCCCACTACTTGAACGAGAGAAGGGCCTGTCAATCACCACGAGTGAAAGTGTTCAGGGTGATTTCTCTCCACAAACTCAGAAATGGCAGAGAGTGTAAGAGTGGCAGAGAGTGTATATAGCGGGATGCAGGCTCCACAAGGGCTCAGAAGCAGCTTACACTGCTTAGTATAGGTAGCCCAATGTGTTTTGTTTGTTTGTTTAATAAAACAGTCTTTATTTAGAATTGCAGCAGAGGTGTTTGTCAGGTAACATTTTGCAACCAAATAATACAGGAATACACTAAATTCAAGAGGGTTCACACACATTCTTTCATCACTGTGTAGCCTTATCTATTGCATTTTAACTGCAGAATTAAATTATGAGATACTGTATATATGATTTTTGTTTATTTTTATTTGATCTTTTATGAAATCAAACCTCTTAGCATTTTGCTTCCTGTAAATCAGGACTGTAGACATGGCCACGTATTGTTCTCTGTGGGTAGGGTGTGGCGCGCCTAGGGACATGGTGTGAATAGTGTATAGCAGGGGTCGGTCATCAATTGTGGACTTCTAGAGGTTTTGGAAATACATTTTTCATGATGCTCAACCAGCATTAATGGGAAATGTAGTTCCAAAACCTCTGGAGGGCCACAATTTATGACCCCTGGTCTATAGTGACCTGAGAGTTGTGTACCCTAGTGTTTATATAGAAAAGAAAACAAAAACATTAGATAATAGAAGCAGATTAGACAAATGAAAATGGTTGGGTTTTATGTCCCTTTATTAATTTCTACTATACAGCATGCCCATGCAACTGTCAATGGCTAACTGCAGGATGTCACTACACTACATACATAGGTGCACAGCATATGAAGATAACTTGGAATAGTATCTTTACATTTTTGCAGGTCACAATGGCAAGTAAACCCTTTTGCTTCCCTATGCATTGCACTTCCCTTTATTAGCTAAGGAAATAGCTCAACACTTTGACCAAGTGACATTTTTTTGTCATTGAAAAGTGACTTGCAACATCTTAGATGAGCTTAAATGCCAAGCATTGTTTTCTTGGTCCTATTATACCACACGTATTTTGTTTCTCTTAATAAAACTCTATGCAATTATATTATTCTGATTATCTTGTACGCCATTTCAACAAAGAGAGTCACATTGTTCTTCTAGAAAAAGCATAAATGCTGATCCTGTCAGGAGTTGAACACGAAACCATTTTTGGCTAAATTTATAGCTTAATCCAATAATCAATAGATATTGACAGTATATGTTAAAAGGATACTAAACAAAAAAAAAAATATTTCATGATTCAGAGAGACCATGCAATTTTAAGCAACTTTATAATTTACTTATATTATCAATATTTCTTCATTCTCTTGCTATCTTTATTTGAAAAGCAGGAATCTAAGCTTAGGAGCCAGCCCATTTTTGGATCAGCACCTGGGTAGCACTTGCTGATTGGTGGCTAAATGTAGCGCTACCCAGGATGATGGACCAAAAATGGGCCGGCTTCTAAGCTTAGATTCCTGATTTTCAAATAAAGATAGCAAGAGAATGAAGAAAAATTGATAATAAAAGACACAAATTGGGTTTAGTATCCCTTTAGTAATAGTTATAGATTTGATAAATGCACAGATATATTTTGTATGTAAAAGTCGCAAAAACTTTTTTTTTTAATTTGTTTAATTTATGATGAATTAGAGCCCTGCAATGCAGTGTGAGCAGTTAAATGTCAAGTATTCCAATATGCTGGCTTATACCTCCTGAGTACAATGTTAAGTAAACATATTTAAGTGATTACTGTGAAACATAATAAAGCTGAACGTGTTACAGATTCATTCAGTACCATATGGGTTTTTGTGAGATTTTGTATCATGCCAAAAACGTCAGCTTCATAAGTCATAACCAAAAACTTTCTATTACTTAGTTTAGTTTATGTATTTACAAAAATAAATAAGGACATATTACTTTGAATCTTCAATTGACAAGATGCCCAGAGCCCAAACCTGAAATGATCTCTCGATCCTCACAAATTCCAATGTTTTTAGTAAAAGATAGGAGGCGGGAAATGTTTTGGCACATTTTTAATTCTTTCTATTGTGTATTCTGTTTTAAATCAAAGGGACATAAAACACAAATTTTTTCTTTCATGATTCAGAAAGAGCATGCAATTTTAAAGAACTTTCCAATTTACTACTTTTATCTAATTTGCTTCATTCTCTTGATATCATTTGTTAAAAAGCATATCTAGATAGGCACAGTAGCTGCTGATTGGTGGATTCACATATATGCCTCATGTGATTGGCTTACCCATTTGCATTGATATTTCTTCAACAAAGGATATCTAAGACTGAAGCAAATTAGATAAAAGAAGTAAATATGAATGCTGTTTAAAATTGTATCCTCTATCTGAATTCTGAATTCAAATTTTTGGGTTTCATGTCCCTTTAAGTAAATGTAGTGTAAGGGTTTTGGATTTGGACATGGGGAGTTTAAGGGCAACAATGCTGTGAGTTATAGAGAGATATTTAAATTCCCCTTATATAGAGGGTGCAATCTAGGGTCAAGCCTTGGAAGTTGGCGGCAGCAATGTCACGGCAGTAAAACATATATTTACTCCAAATGCATGAATAGCATTATTATGAAAATAATCTGGCTTTTAGTGAGTTTTTAGATATAAAATGGTTGTCAAAGCAAATTATAATAAAAAGCTTCTGTAATCTATTGTTCAGAACATAAAAATGAAACTGAAAATTAAATGGTTAATTCTACAGACTTAAAGGGACATGAACCCCAAATTTATTCTGTCATTATTTAGATGGAGCATATTATTTTAAACAACTTTCCAATTTACTTCTATTGTCAAATGTGCTTCATTCTCTTGGTATCCTTTGTTGAAGGAGCAGCAATGTACTACTGGAAGCTAGCTGAACAAATCTGAGGAACCAAGCACAAGAGACATTTATGTGCAGCCACCAATCAGCAGCTAGTACCCAGTAATGCAGTGCTGCTCCTGAGCCTACCATTGGTATTTTGGGTGCATTTAACAGTCTCTTTAGCTGCCGAATGTGTAAAAAAGGTGGCTTCTTACAGCTTGTTTCGGAGACAAATTTCTTCTTGTAAAACTGCAATGCACTAAGATCTGGATTTGCACTTTCACAAGAAGGAATCAGGCTCCAAAAAGAGATGATTGCCGCGAGCGGCTGCCTTCTTCTGCAAACTGACCAAACTGATGTTACCCAGTTTAAATCATTAAATATTTTTTTAAAAATAAATTTTATCACCTCGCAAAAATACACTAACTAAATTAATATGTTCATTATTTGAATTGGCAAATGTTGTGTATTGTTTTATCAACATATATTTCTGTTTCTGAATACAACACGCATTTCATGAGTTTTTCTATAGGCTGGCGCAACTGCCAATCATATTTTTTGTGTATTTTTTTAAATTATTATAACAAGGCATTCTGCTCTTTATTCATTATTTTATTTACATTTGAAGTATGTTGCACTCATAAAGTATGTCTTGTATATGGAAAGGCTGCAATATATGTTAAAGTGACAGTCAACACCATAATTTTGGTTGTTTTAAAAGATAGATAATCCCTTAAAGGGACACTAAACCCAAAATCTTTCTTTCATGATTCAGATAGAACATACAAATTTAAACAACATTACAATTTACTTCTATTATTTATTTTGCTTCTTTTTTTTAGATATCCTTATTTGAAGAAAAAGCATTGCACATGGGTGAGCCAATCACACAAGGGTTCTATGTGCAGCAACCAATCAGCAGCTACTGAGCATATCTAGATATGCTTTCCAGCAAAGAATATCAAGAGAATAAAACAAATTAGATAACAGAAGTAAATTAGAAAGATGTTTAAAAATGCATTCTCTTTCTAAATCATGAAAGAAAAAATGTGGGTTTCATGTCCCTTTAATTACCTATTTCACCGTTTTGCATAACCAACACAGTTATAATAATACACGTTTTACCTCTGTGATTACCTTGTATCTAAGACTCTGCAGACTTTTGACAGACTTGCATTTTAGCCAATCAGTGCTCACTCCTCGGTAAATTCACGTGCATGAGCTCAATGTTATCTATGTGAAACGCATGAACTAACTCCCTCTAGTGGTGAAAAACTGTCAAAATGCATTTAGATTAGAGGAGGCCTCCTAGGTTTAGCTTTTAACTAAGAATACCAAGAGAACAAAGCAAAATTTGTGATAGAAGTAAATTGGAAAGTTGTTTAAAATCACATGCCCTATTTGAATCATGAAAGTTTTTTTGGACTTGACTTTCCCTTTAAACGTTTGATTTGAATAAAAGTTGCCTAAATTTAAGATGAAACTAGATGAAATATGTGCTGCATATTGCTTACTGTCTGATAGGTACAATTTCTGCATCTCTATTGGTGAAGAGGGACAAGCCTCCATATGCCCTATACAATATAGGGCTCGTTTCCATTGAGCCATAATTAGGTTTGTGTGCACTCGCAAACCGATAAATATGCTGACGGAAGCAATATCGTTTACTGACTGCTTCAAATGGCCCGCTATAACTCAATTTCGACAACCGGACTCCGGCTGCTGAAAACATTTTCGTGTCCCATACAAAGTATCAGAGCCTAATCTTTAAATAATACCAGGTTTCCAATGACCGCGCAAACCATTAATACACTGTCGGAGGCTGCCGATACATTTACAAAAATTACACCTAGCTCAACTAGGTGTAAAATAGGAAAAAGGAGCTTTTTGAGACCTTTTTCCCATTTAAATCTAACCCGCCTCCCAAAAATAAACCTGTCACGTCGAAACCCCTCTATCCACCATCCCCCCACATCGCAATTAATCGCAATAATAAATGTATTAACAACTAAACCACCAACCCCCCACATCGCAACTAACAATAAAATGTATTAACCTCTAAATCGCCATTCCCCCACAATGCAAAGTACCTAGTTAAACTATTAAGCTCTATTCCGCCATTCCCCCACATCGCAAAGTACCTATTTAAACTATTAACCCATAATCCGCCATTCCCCCGCAATGCAATCTACCTATTTAAACTATTAACCCCTAAACCGCCATCCGCACACAACGCAAATAAATAATCTAATCACTAAGACCTAGATTTGGAGTTTGGCGGTAGCCGTGAAAACCAGCGTTAGAGGCTCCTAACGCTGGTTTTAGGCTACCGCCGGTATTTAGAGTCACTCGAAATAGGGTCTAACGCTCACTTTTCAGCCGCGACTTTTCCATACCGCAGATCCCCTTACGTCAATTGCGTATCCTATCTTTTCAATGGGATCTTCCTAACTCCGGCATTTAGAGTCGTTTCTGAAGTGAGCGTTAGACATCTAACGACAAAACTCCAGCCGCAGGAAAAAAGTCAGTAGTTAAGAGCTTTCTGGGCTAACGCTGGTTCATAAAGCTCTTAACTACTGTACTCTAAAGTACACTAACACCCATAAACTACCTATGTACCCCTAAACCGAGGTCCCCCCACATCGCCGCCACTCGACTAAATTTTTTTAACCCCTAATCTGCCGACCGCCACCTACGTTATCCTTCTGTACCCCTAATATGCTGCCCCTAACACTGCCGACCCCTGTATTATATTTATTAACCCCTAATCTTCCCCCCACAACGTCGCCGCCAGCTACCTACACTTATTAACCCCTAATCTGCCGCCCGCACGCCGCCGCCAGCTACATTATCCCTATGTACCCCTAATCTGCTGCCCCTAACACCGCTGACCCCTATATTATATTTATTAACCCCTAATCTGCCCCCCACAACGTCGCCTCCACCTGCCTACACTTATTAACCCCTAATCTGCCGAGCGGACCTGAGCGCTACTATAATAAAGTTATTAACCCCTAATCCGCCTCACTAACCCTATAATAAATAGTATTAACCCCTAATCTGCCCTCCCTAACATCGCCGACACCTAACTTCAATTATTAACCCCTAATCTGCCGACCGGAGCTCACCGCTATTCTAATAAATGGATTAACCCCTAAAGCTAAGTCTAACCCTAACACTAACACCCCCCTAAATTAAATATAATTTAAATCTAACGAAATAAATTAACTCTTATTAAATAAATTATTCCTATTTAAAGCTAAATACTTACCTGTAAAATAAATCCTAATATAGCTACAATATAAATTATATTTATATTATAGCTATTTTAGGATTTATATTTATTTTACAGGTAACTTTGTATTTATTTTAACCAGGTACAATAGCTATTAAATAGTTAAGAACTATTTAATAGCTAAAATAGTTACAATAATTACAAATTTACCTGTAAAAGAAATCCTAAACTAAGTTACAATTAAAACTAACACTATACTATCAATAAATTCATTAAATAAACTACCTACAATTACCTACAATTAACCTAACACTACACTATCAATAAATTAATTAAATACAATTCCTACAAATAAATACAATTAAATAAACTTGCTAAAGTACAAAAAATAAAAAAATATCAACAAACATAAGAAAAATATTACAACAATTTTAAACTAATTACACCTACTCTAAGCCCCCTAATAAAACAACAAAGCCCCCCAAAATAAAAAATGCCCTACCCTATTCTAAATTACTAAAGTTAAAAGCTCTTTTACCTTACCAGCCCTGAACAGGGCCCTTTGCAGGGCATGCCCCAAGAAGTTCAGCTCTTTTGCCTGTAAAAAAAAACATACAATACCCCCCCCCCAACATTACAACCCACCACCCACATACCCCTAATCTAACCCAAACCCCCCTTAAATAAACCTAACACTAAGCCCCTGAAGATCATCCTACCTTGTCTTCACCTCACCAGGTATCACCGATCCGTCCTGGCTCCAAAATCTTCATCCAACCCAAGCGGGGGTTGGCGATCCATCATCCGGTGCCTGAAGAGGTCCAGAAGAGGCTCCAAAGTCTTCATCCTATCCGGGAAGAAGAGGCGATCCGGACCGGCAACCATCTTGATCCAAGCGGCATCTTCTATCTTCATCCGATGACGACCGGCTCCATCCTGAAGACCTCCACCGCGGACCCATCTTCTTCCGGCGACGTCCAACTGCAGAATGACGGTTCCTTTAAGGGACGTCATCCAAGATGGCGTCCCTCGAATTCCGATTGGCTGATAGGATTCTATCAGCCAATCGGAATTAAGGTAGGAATATTCTGATTGGCTGATGGAATCAGCCAATCAGAATCAAGTTCAATCCGATTGGCTGATCCAATCAGCCAATCAGATTGAGCTCGCATTCTATTGGCTGATCGGAACAGCCAATAGAATGCAAGCTCAATCTGATTGGCTGATTGGATCAGCCAATCGGATTGAACTTGATTCTGATTGGCTGATTCCATCAGCCAATCAGAATATTCCTACCTTAATTCCGATTGGCTGATAGAATCCTATCAGCCAATCGGAATTCGAGGGACGCCATCTTGGATGACGTCATTTAAAGGAACCGTCATTCGTCGTTCAGTCGTCGGCCAGGATGGATGTTCCGCGGTGGAGGTCTTCAGGATGCTGCCGCTTCGCTCCGGATGGATGCCGCTTGGATGAAGACTTCAATCGGATGGAAGAACTCTTCTGCCCCGCTTGGATGAAGACTTCAGCCGGATCATGGACCTCTTCAGCCCCCCGCTTGGGCTTGGATCAGGACTTCGGAGGAGCTCTTCTGGACCGATCGGTGAACCTGGTATGGTGAAGACAAGATAGGATGATCTTCAGGGGCTTAGTGTTAGGTTTATTTAAGGGGGGTTTGGGTTAGATTAGGGGTATATGGGTGGTGGGTTGTAATGTTGGGGGGCTTGGGTATTGTATGTTTTTTTTTTACAGGCAAAAGAGCTGTATTTCTTGGGGCATGCCCCGCAAAGGGCCCTGTTCAGGGCTGGTAAGGTAAAAGAGCTTTGAACTGTAGTAATTTAGAATAGGGTAGGGCATTTTTTTATTTTGGGGGTCTTTGTTATTTTATTAGGGGGCTTAGAGTAGGTGTAATTAGTTTAAAATTGTTGTAATATTTTTCTTATGTTTGTAAATATTTTTTTATTTTTTGTAACTTAGTTCTTTTTTATTTTTTGTACTTTAGCTAGTTTATTTAATTGTATTTATTTGTAGCAATTGTATTTAATTAATTTATTGATAGTGTAGTGTTAGGTTAATTGTAGGTAATTGTAGGTAGTTTATTTAATTAATTTATTGATAGTCTAGTGTTAGGTTTATTTGTAACTTAGGTTAGGATTTCTTTTACAGGTAAATTTGTAATTATTTTAACTATTTTAGCTATTAAATAGTTCTTAACTATTTAATAGCTATTGTACCTGGTTAAAATATATACAAAGTTACCTGTAAAATAAATATAAATCCTAAAATAGCTATAATATAATTATAATTTATATTGTAGCTATATTAGGATTTATTTTACAGGTAAGTATTTAGCTTTAAATAGGAATAATTTATTTAATAAGAGTTAATTAATTTCGTTAGATTTAAATTATATTTAACTTAGGGGGGTGTTAGTATTAGGGTTAGACTTAGCTTTAGGGGTTAATACATTTATTAGAATAGCGGCGAGATTCGGTCGGCAGATTAGGGGTTAATAATTGAAGTTAGGTGTCGGCGATGTTAGGGAGGGCAGATTAGGGGTTAATACTATTTATGATAGGGTTAGTGAGGCGGATTAGGGGTTAATAACTTTATTATAATAGCGGTGCGGTCCGGTCGGCAGATTAGGGGTTAATAAGTGTAGGCAGGTGGAGGCGACGTTGTGGGGGGCAGATTAGGGGTTAATAAATATAATATAGGGGTCGGCAATGTTAGGGCAGCAGATTACGGGTACATAGGGATAATGTAAGTAGCGGCGGTTTACGGAGCGGCAGATTAGGGGTTAATAATAATATGCAGGGGTCAGCGATAGCGGGGGCGGCAGATTAGGGGTTAATAAGTGTAAGGTTAGGGGTGTTTAGACTCGGGGTACATGTTAGAGTGTTAAGTGCAGACGTCGGAAGGGTTACCGCATAGCAAACAATGGGGCTGCGTTAGGAGCTGAACGCGGCTTTTTTGCAGGTGTTAGGTTTTTTTTCAGCTCAAACAGCCCCATTGTTTCCTATGGGAGAATCGTGCACGAGCACGTTTTTAAGGCTGGCCGCGTCCGTAAGCAACTCTGGTATAGAGAGTTGAAGCTGCGTTAAAAATGCTCTACGCTCCTTTTTTGGAGCCTAACGCAGCCTTTATGTGGACTCTCAATACCAGAGTTATTTTTATGGTGCGGCCAGTAAAACGCGGGCGTTAGTTTTTCGGGTCGTTACCGACAAAACTCTAAATCTAGCCGTAAGCCCCCTAACCTAACACCCCCTAAAATAAAACCCCATTACATAAAAAAAAACTGTTACAATTACAGGGAGTGCAGAATTATTAGGCAAGTTGTATTTTTGAGGATTAATTTTATTATTGAACAACAACCATGTTCTCAATGAACCCAAAAAACTCATTAATATCAAAGCTGAATAGTTTTGGAAGTAGTTTTTAGTTTGATTTTAGTTATAGCTATTTTAGGGGGATATCTGTGTGTGCAGGTGACTATTACTGTGCATAATTATTAGGCAACTTAACAAAAAACAAATATATACCCATTTCAATTATTTATTTTTACCAGTGAAACCAATATAGAGGCTTCGCCAGGGAAGCTCTAACCAACCGCTCTTTGTATGTGTAAAAGTGCAGCCGCACAATAACATCTCTTGGCTTGTCTGACGCTAAACTGCGAGGACGTAGGGCTCTATGGGCCCTGTCAATAAGTCCTTCATTTGAAGTAGAAGGTGGTGCAAGATGGCCAAAAAATTCAGATAGAAAAGTGACCAGGTCACCCGGGGCCACAGTTTCGGGAATGCCTCTGAGACGTAGATTGTTGCGGCGGGAACGATCTTCAACATCCGCCATCTTGTTTTCTAGCATAGTGAGTTGCTCTGCAAGGCTTTGGGCATAGGCAAGAACATTAGCTTGATCCACTGCCATATCTTCCTGTTTCCTTTCCACGGTGTCCAACCGCTCCGAAGCAGAGTTTACATCTCGCCTCAGGTCTGCTAGTGAAGCAGTGATTTGGGTCTGAAAGGAAGAGTGATGTGCCTCAAGCAAGGATTGCAGAGATGTTAAAATAAATGAGGGTGTCACAGCTGCTGGAGCTGCATCCTGTAAAGCCCGAAGGGTGGTGGCCACTGTATCTGACATAGATGTAGGAGAGGTTGAGCTGTCCTGTGAGTCCTCATGGGTGGACGGTGAGATAGGACTGAAGTGATCTGCCACCATCCTTTTAGGGGCTGCAGCTAGCTTAGGTTTTCTTTTATTCGGCTGTGCCATTGATATAGGTTAAAAGGCACAAGCCAGTCACTTGTATCGCTTATAATAAAATGAGGGTAAGTGTGATGGGGATATACCAGGGCCCTGGGGCTGTGAATTCCCTCCCCCCTAGGAGGTGCAATTAGCAGATCATGTGTGCCACAGTATAGTATCTATCAGTATTATAGATAAGAGAATTGTTGTTGCGTGTTATCTTATTTGTCACCATAAACAGCTGTAGTTGTAGTGCAAAACTAAGCACTAAAAATGAACAGTCTACATACAAAGTGGGAACTCCAGATGTACACAGAATAGACCCGCTCCTAGGCAATACAGGGAGTGCAGAATTATTAGGCAAGTTGTATTTTTGAGGATTAATTTTATTATTGAACAACAACCATGTTCTCAATGAACCCAAAAAACTCATTAATATCAAAGCTGAATAGTTTTGGAAGTAGTTTTTAGTTTGTTTTTAGTTATAGCTATTTTAGGGGGATATCTGTGTGTGCAGGTGACTATTACTGTGCATAATTATTAGGCAACTTAACAAAAAACAAATATATACCCATTTCAATTATTTATTTTTACCAGTGAAACCAATATAACATCTCAACATTCACAAATATAAATTTCTGACATTCAAAAACAAAACAAAACAAATCAGTGACCAATATAGCCACCTTTCTTTGCAAGGACACTCAAAAGCCTGCCATCCATGGATTCTGTCAGTGTTTTGATTTGTTCACCATCAACATTGCGTGCAGCAGCAACCACAGCCTCCCAGACACTGTTCAGAGAGGTGTACTGTTTTCCCTCCTTGTAAATCTCACATTTGATGATGGACCACAGGTTCTCAATGGGGTTCAGATCAGGTGAACAAGGAGGCCATGTCATTAGATTTTCTTCTTTTATACCCTTTCTTGCCAGCCACGCTGTGGAGTACTTGGACGCGTGTGATGGAGCATTGTCCTGCATGAAAATCATGTTTTTCTTAAAGGATGCAGACTTCTTCCTGTACCACTGCTTGAAGAAGGTGTCTTCCAGAAACTGGCAGTAGGACTGGGAGTTGAGCTTGACTCCATCCTCAACCCGAAAAGGCCCCACAAGCTCATCTTTGATGATACCAGCCCAAACCAGTACTCCACCTCCACCTTGCTGGCGTCTGAGTCGGACTGGAGCTCTCTGCCCTTTACCAATCCAGCCACAGGCCCATCCATCTGGCCCATCAAGACTCACTCTCATTTCATCAGTCCATAAAACCTTAGAAAAATCAGTCTTGAGATATTTCTTGGCCCAGTCTTGACGTTTCAGCTTGTGTGTCTTGTTCAGTGGTGGTCGTCTTTCAGCCTTTCTTACCTTGGCCATGTCTCGGAGTATTGCACACCTTGTGCTTTTGGGCACTCCAGTGATGTTGCAGCTCTGAAATATGGCCAAACTGGTGGCAAGTGGCATCTTGGCAGCTGCACGCTTGACTTTTCTCAGTTCATGGGCAGTTATTTTGCGCCTTGGTTTTTCCACACGCTTCTTGCGACCCTGTTGACTATTTTGAATGAAACGCTTGATTGTTCGATGATCACGCTTCAGAAGCTTTGCAATTTTAAGAGTGCTGCATCCCTCTGCAAGATATCTCACTATTTTTTACTTTTCTGAGCCTGTCAAGTCCTTCTTTTGACCCATTTTGCCAAAAGAAAGGAAGTTGCCTAATAATTATGCACACCTGATATAGGGTGTTGATGTCATTAGACCACACCCCTTCTCATTACAGAGATGCACATCACCTAATATGCTTAATTGGTAGCAGGCTTTCGAGTCTATACAGCTTGGAGTAAGACAACATGCATAAAGAGGATGATGTGGTCAAAATACTCATTTGCCTAATAATTCTGCACTCCCTTTAAAATAAAACCTAATATTAAATTAAAAGAAATAAATCTAAAATTACAAAAAATAAAAAAGTCTAAAATTACAGAAAAAAATAAACCAAATTATCAAAAATAATTTTTTTAAACCTAATCTAATACCCTCTATAAAAATAAAAAAGCCCCCCCTCTCAAAATAAAAACACCCCCTAATCTAAGACTAAACTTCCAATAGCCCTTAAAAGGGCCTTTTGTAGGGCATTACCCTAAAGCGATCAACTCTTTTACCTAAAAATACAAATTAACCCCTAACAGTTAACCCCCCAACCCACCAAGCCCCCCAAAATAAAAAACCTAACACTAAGCAATAAGCTCTTTTGCAGCCCGTTAAAATAACAAAGTCTGAATCTAAAAAAAAACCCCACCCAAAAAAATAAAAATAAAACCTAAGTCTAACCCCCAAATAGGTACTACTCACAGTTCCTGAAGTTCGGCGGAGAAGGTCTTCTTCCAGGTGCTGAAGGTCTTCTTCCAGGCGGCAACATCTTCATCCAGCACGGGGACCTCTTCTATCTTCATCCAGGGGGAAGGCAGCGCGGAGCAAAGGTGACCACGGAACAGGACCGGTGACCGCGGAGACAACCAGAGTGAAGGATCCTCTTTGTATGATCGTCGCTGCACACTGAAGCTTGAATGCAAGGTACCCGTACCTTTCATTCCTATTGGCTGATATTTTCAAATCAGCCAATAGGATGAGAGATACTGAAATCCTATTTGCTTTTCAAATCAGCCAATAAGATTTGAGTAGCTTTTTTTTTATTTTTCAAAATTTGGTTTATTTTTTATGTAATTTTAGACTTTTTTATTTTTTGTAATTTTAGATTTATTTATTTTAATTTAATCTTAGGTTTTATTTTTAAAGTAATGTTCGGATTTCTCTTTTTAATGTAACTTAATATTTTTTTATGTAATGGGGTTAATTTAGGGGGTGTTAGGTTAGGGGGCTTAGTGATTAGATTAGTTATTTGCGTTGTGGGGGGATGGCGGATTAGGGGTTAATAGTTTAAACAGATAGATTGTAATGTGGGGGGATGGCGGATTAGGGGATACTAGTTTAAATAGGTCGATTGCGATGTGGTGGAATGGCGGATTAGGGGTTAATATTTTATATAGGTACTTTGCGATGTGGGGGAATGGCGGTTTAGAGGTTAATAACTTTTATTGTTAGTTTCGATGTGGGGGGATGGCGGATTAGGGATTAATAGTTTAAATATGTAGATTGCGTTGTGGGGGGTGGCGGTTTAGGGGTTAATAACTTTTATAGATACTTTGTGATATGGAGGTTGGCGGATTAGGGGTTAATAAATTTATTAGTTATTGCAGTGGGGGGAATGGCCGTTGAGAGGTAGATATTGCACATTCGTTAGGTGTTTGATTTTATCTATATTATAACAGCGAGCAACAGGAAAAATATACGCACCGCACTAGTATGCGGCGCTGTATATTTGATCGAGTGTAAGTGTAGTGTAAGGTCGGGTTACCATAGTAACCTATTAATTTTCAAGAGATCCAGCATCGGCTGGAAGCGTTAACACAACACCAACTTACACCTACACGAAAAGGGTGACTGCATGCAATGCGCAAATATTTTAATGGCAACCTGGTACTAAGGTGGAGCCATAAATTACTTTTAGCTGCCGGCAACTTCGGTAGCTTACGGCTCCATTTTTAACGGCTTAGCGTGGCGGTTCCCAGAGCCTGCATTAAAGGAACTTGAAATCTTGAATCACTTGAATCTGATACAGCATATCTGTAAAATGTGGACTACAAAAATAGCACATTAACATTCTCTATGTGAAATAGGGAGATACTTTACCTTAAAGTTTCCTCAGCAGCCAGATCCCATTGTAAAGGAACTGTAAACATCCAATCAGGATGCTTGTACCAGAAATTACAAATTACATTTCCCTCCTCAGTTTAATGAAGTTTGCTATGAAATCCCACAAAGTCACTGTAATGCAAAACTCAGCACTGATTATGCTGATTGGCTGATTTTTTAAAAATATTATTATTATTTTTTTTACCATGCAGTTAAAAACAGTAACTCATTATCACATAGCACTTACTCTGGTAAAGCTGCAGAAATGTTGAGGTAAAATGTCTTCCTTTTTTACAGAGAGGTGTGATATTTTTAGACACCTGTTTACAAATTTACAGCATCAAGTTCGAGTGACTTAGCATGAATAACGTCCCTTTAATTGCTTTGAAAATGGTAAACAGATTGATTTGTATTCATAATGCTGTAGATGCTTTTTTTAAAAAAAAATAAGAAACAAACAATGACTGCTTGACTAATAAAAAAACAAAAAAAACTCCAGTGTCTGTATAGAAATTATTTTTCCCTGTAATCATTGGAAATTAATTTTACTGGAGTATTTTTTCAATAAATCATGGGATGCAAATTGAAAAAAAAAAATCAAATCAGGCTTGGACTGTTATAGTGAATGATTTTATTCCATTTTATTGTACAAGCATAATGTGATGATGATCAGTCTTGTGAAACTTGTCAAATTTTAATTATCTTCTAATGTATAAATAATTAGCCAATTATGTACAAATGATTCACTCACCATTTAAATTTAATAAATATCCGAATGATGCTTTCAGCATGTATTACACGTTTCTGATGTTTCCTGATACCCTGTATTTATTGTCTTCAAGATCATTGTTACCTATTGATTCATCATCACTGTCGTTGGTTTAGAGATGAGGCTGCTGAAACTTGCATCTCTTTATTAGCAGACAACGTGCTTGCAAATCAATCATCAAAGTTACCTCATGGATTACGGTTCATTTGGTTTTGGAAGTTTATGGCAAAGATCACATTGTGAATAGTAAGCAATATACAAACATATATTGTATTTTATTAAAGAAAAAATTATGTGACCATAACAAGATTGTGTGAAATATGCTTTGGCTTCGCTTATTGTGTAATTCTCTTTGACTTTAAGATAAAAAGAGTAATACTCAATCATACACTTACAAAAAAAAATGGTGTCTGCATATATACAGTATGCCTATTGTCATTGGCTGACCAGATGTGTACAGCTAGCTTCAAGTAGTGCATTGCTGCTTCAAAGCCTACTCTTCAACAAAAGACACCAAGAGAAAGAAGCACACTTGGTAATATAATTAGAAAGCTGTTCAAAATTGAATTTTGTTTCTGAATCAAGAAGTTTCATTTTGGCTTTACTGTCCCTTTATGGTCTGAAATAAAATAACACAGCACTATGAATAGTTATTTTGTAGTTAAATATTAATAGCATGTAGTATTATATGTTAAACTATCACTATTACCCCAGGTACATAACCATTTATCCAAACGTCTTGGTACTGGATAAAGTTTAGATTTTAGAATAATTGCATTTTTAAAATAGGACAGCTTGGAGAGGGGATGGTAACAAGTGTAAAAACAATAAATTATATAATTTAGGCAATATTTAATTTAATACAACTTATACATGCAACCTAATGTAGCTTTATAGTAATACTTTTGTATACATAATGGCATTAGATAGATGGTACAGTAATCACAAAGGTACTAGTTGTTGTAAATAAATATAGTCTATCATTTTAGAACACAAAAGCCAAACCAAAGACAGTCAGAGAAGATTGCAGTTTGCTGGTGGTTAAAAATGTTAATATTTGGGGGAACTTCCGGGCAGCAGCCATGACATGTCGCATGGCTGTTTGCTGCTTCAGATCACAGAACTAATTTGCACAAAATATGCTAATTATCGTCATATTCGTCACTTATCTATGCTTTATATCGTACAGTGGAGGATACTCTACAGATTTAAGTTATTTCTCTCAAGTTTGGAGTTTGCTTCTGCCGTCTGCTCTCTAGCGGCTCTGTCGTTACTATCAGTGTTATCTTGCATGTCACTGCATAAGGGAAACCTAGGTATTATTTTCTAAATTGAATTGAGTAACAATTCTGGGAGCCACTTATTCGCACCTTCTGTACCCAAGGTTGTAACGGAGACCACCCCACTTAGAAACAGATATGGCTGATTTTGCATCTTGGGAAAGTGAGGTCAAATTACTTATGTGGAAACGCTTCACAACTTTGGAACAGGAGCTACGCAAGATTCTGCAGATACAATCTGCTCCAGAGATACTACAAGTGAGCGTGCAGCTAAGAGCCACAGAACCTTGCTTGGTTCAAACAATAGATGAAAGATCTCTGGACTGTTCAGTGGTTGAGGCTCCTTTAGCTCCGATGTCTCGATTAATCTCCTTGCAGGAACACAAAGCCCCTATTCACCAGGATGCCTTGTTGGCGGCTCCCTTACTATTGGAAGTGATGGATGTCATTCTGGATGATGTTTTTGAGGGACATAGATGTGAGTCTCACTTCACTATTGATACACGTTCTGATGACGTACAGACTCACTTGTCTGAAGTTCAAGGAATGATTTGACCTCAGGACTTTCCTCTGCCCCTTCACTGGGCTCAAAGTGTTCATGGTTAACTCACCAGTGATGTCCAAAACCCTTCAGTTTGCGCTAAAGACAAAGGAAATAAGTGCTCAGAGGAATTTGCATTTCTGGAGAAGATTCCCTGGGGCTGTGTTATTTATATTAGAAATATATAAACTTTGCTAGTACCCCTTTTACTTTAACATTTCTATGAGTTTGATTTTACTTTGTTAGATATGTCCTATTATAACTACCTTAGTTCTTGCTATTTGTCTATATATATCACGCTGCACTGCTCTAGCCGTTGCTAGTGGTGCGGCGTTTCCTTCCCTGATCGTTGCCAGGGGCTGTGTCGGGTCCAGAGGCGTGCATCACTGACGTCATCGCCGCACGCTCCTCTCTGGTCCTGACGCCTGGGTGCGAATCCTGCGCCTATTTAAAATCCTTCCTCACGATCTATCACTGCCCAAGTATAGGTGTTACTTCGTGTACTCCTAGGAGTGATAGATTGTTTTTTTGTATTGCCTTGCTGTGTATGAACCCTGCCTGTCTCGACGCTGGGATAACAAGACTACTGGCCGAGTTCGGTCTGATAGAGAGGTATCTCACGAGCATTACATTATACTTGGGCCATGGAGCTAGATGAGGTGGCATGAGCTGTTTATCTTCAGGGACAGATGTTGGGAACCCATACCTCTTTGTTGCTGAACCCTGCCTGCCTGACCATTCTAGTGGTGTGCCCTTGGACTGCTTTACCGTTGCCAAACCCTGCCTGCCTGACCATTCCAGTGATTTGCTTTGCCCTGTTCTTCCGTTGCCACTAGGGACTGTCCTGCTTGTGGTGAGTTTCGCCCTCCTCATCTTACTAACTTTCTCTGCTCTGGGATATTCCCTATTATTCCGACTCGACACCGGGATAACAAGACTACTGGCAGAGTTCGGTCTGATAGAGGGGTATCTCACGAGCATTACATTATACTTGGGCCATGGAGTTAGATGAGGTGGCATGAACTGTTTATCTTCAGGGACAGATGTTGGGAACCCATACCTCTTTGTTGCTGAACCCTGCCTGCCTGACCATTCTAGTGGTGTACCCTTGGACTGCTTTACCGTTGCCAAACCCTGCCTGCCTGACCATTCCAGTGATTTGCTTTGCCCTGTTCTTCCGTTGCCACTAGGGACTGTCCTGCCTGTGGTGAGTTTCGCCCTCCTCATCTTACTAACTTTCTCTGCTCTGGGATATTCCCTATTATTCCGACTCGACGACGGGATAACAAGACTACTGGCCGAGTTCGGTCTGATAGAGGGGTATCTCACGAGCATTACATTATACTTTGGGCCATGGAGCTAGATGAGGTGGCATGAGCTGTTTATCTTCAGGGACAGATGTTGGGAACCCATACCACACAGCTGCAGAATATGGATCCCAAGGTGGAGGCTATTACCGCTCAACTCTCCTTACTAGTTACATTGAGGAATACCGCTCCTGTTGTTTCACGCCAGTCCCTACTCCTAATACTGTGACTTCTTCCTCTGCTTCTGGAAGTATACCCCGGATACCTTTGCCTGACAAGTATGAAGGTACTACAGATTGCTGGGGTTTTCTTAACCAATGCAGGCTGCACTTCTGCAATGATCCTCACACCTTTCAGTCTCACCAATCAAGGGTCACCTTTATCATTTCCTTGCTGAAAGACAAGACCCTAGCCTGGGTCTCTCCTCTTTTGGAACAGAATGCTCCACTCCTGCATGATGCTGATAATTTCTTTTCTGCTTTGTCTTCTGTGTTTGGGACTTCTGGCCGTACCTCTGCTGCAGAATATTCTCTCCTGGATCTTTGCCAGGGCAATAGAACTGTGGCACAGTTTGCCATCAAGTTTTGCACCTTGGCACTTGAAACCACTTGGGATGGCAGTGCTCTCAAGGCAGCCTTTAGGAGGGGTCTGCATGAACGCATCAAAGATGAACTCACCTATCGTGATATTCCTTCTTCTTTGGATGACTTTATAGTGCTTTGTATCAGTCTGGACTCTCACTTTCAGGAGATACAAACCGAGAGAGACAGAACAAGGAGGGTCCTCCCTTCCCATCCCCCTGTTTGTCCAGTTCCGGCAGCATCCTCTACCCCTTCAGCAGCTCCAGTTACCTCAGTGGAGGAACCCATGGATCTCTCCTCCTTTAAACCTTCAGAGTCTGAAAGACAGAGAAGAAGGAGACTGAGACTATGCTTTTATTGTGGATCTAACACCCACCAACTAGGACTGTGACATTCGGCCAGGAAAAGCCAATGCTTAGGGGATAACACAGGGGTACCTCTAAGCATGATCTCTATTAAATCCCCGCACTCCTCTCGGATCCTGGTACCCGTTACCCTTACCTTCCTTCAGAATCCTGTCCACACTCAAGCCTTTATTGATTTAGGGGCAGCTGGAAACTTCCTGGATCACTGTTTCATGATTCAAGCTGGCTTGCCTCTTCTGCAGAAAAGACATTGGCCTCTAGTTATCAATGTCTGTCGGACCTGATCCGACAGTGCGGATCAGGTCCGACAGACATCGCTGAATACGGCGAGCAATACGCTTGCCGTATTCAGCATTGCATCAGCAGCTCACAAGAGCTTATGATGCAACGCCACCCCCTGCAGACTCGCGGCAAATCGGCTGCCAGCACGGGGGTGTCAATCAACCCGATCGTACTCGATCGGCTTGTATTGTGGAGATGATCTTTGTGACCGCTGCTTCATAACTGCTGTTATGTCCATTCGGAGCTTGATACATATGCCCCATTGTCTCAAAATAACTACTCTGGATGGCACCCCCTCGGTTCAGGCTTGATCCATTTTTAGTCAGCACCCCTGACCCTGACCGTGGGTGTCCTTCATACCGAACAGCTGCAGTTCGAGGTCATTCATTGCCCAGCACACCCTGTCATCCTTGGTCTTCCTTGGCTTTGGTTACACAATCCACAGTTCAACTGGGCTGAAGGACAACTAGCCTCCTGGGGTACCTCCTGTTTCCACTCCTGCCTTGCTAAAGTCACTCCTCTGCTCTACATTCCCATAGCCAGCACCCAGACTCCTTCAAACCTTCCTTCGGTATATGCAGACTTTGTAGATGTGTTTGAGAAAAAAAGCAGCCGACGTGCTGCCACCCCACCGTCCTTATGACTGCAAGATCAACCTCTTTCCTGGAGCCCCACTTCCTAGAGGCAGGACGTATCCACTCTCCAAGGCTGAAACCAAATCCATGGAGGAGTACATCCAAGAGAACCTAGCTAAAGGTTTAATTTGCCCTTCTTCCTCTCCTGCTGGGGCAGGTTTCTTTTTCGTCAGTAAGAAGGATGGTGGGCTCAGACCCTGCATCGACTGCAGGGCCTTGAACAACATAACCATCAAGAATCGCTATCTCATTCCATTGATCACTGAACTGTATGACTCACTCCAGGATGCTCGCTTTTTCACAAACTTGGACTTACGTGGGGCATACAATCTGATACGTATCTTTCCAGGCCACGAATGGAAGACCGCCTTCAACACAAGATCTGGGCATTACGAATACCTTGTAATGCCCTTTGGGCTGTGTAACGCCCCTGCAGTCTTCCAGGCATTTATCAATGATGTCTTCCGTGACCTCCTCAACCGCACTGTCATCGTCTATCTGGATGACATCCTTGTTTTCTCTTCCACTTTAGAGGAGCATCATAGACAGTAGCTGCTGATTGGTGGCTGCGCACAGATGCCTCATGTGATTGGCTCACCAATGTGCATTGTTATTTCTTCAACAAAGGATATCTAAAGAATTAAGCAAATAAAATAATAGAAGTAAATTGGAATGTTATTTAAAATTGTATTCTCTACCTGAATCATAATAGAATTTTTTGGGGTTTAGTGTCCCGTTAAATGTGATATATGATAATTATTGTTGTTATAAATGAAATCACAACTACATACAAGGTGTCCTGCTCATTTTTACCTAGAATGATTGTTTAATTTCATGCAAGTGAAAATGAGTTGTGAAGAAGTCGTCCAAAAATACATCTTTCACATTTTGTGGATGACAGTAAATTATACAACTTCTTTTCAAATAAATATATCAAGAGAATGAAGAAAATTTGATAATAGGAGTAAATTAGAAAGTTGCTTAAAATTGCATGCTCTGTCTGAATCACGAAAGAAAAAATTTGGGTAAACACCCCTAACCTTACACTTATTAGCCCCTAATCTGCCGCCCCCGACAGCCTCGCCACCTGCATTATATTATTAACCCCTAATCTGCCGCTCTGGACACCGCCGCCACCTACATTATACCTATGAACCCCTAATCTGCTGCCCCTAACATCGCTGACACCTACATTATATTTATTAACCCCTAATCTGCCGCCCCCAATGTCGCCGCCACCTACCTACAATTATTAACCCCTAATCTGCCGACCGGACATCGCCGCCACTATAAAAAAAAAAAAAGATATGGGGTTAATAACAAATTTTATAGTGTTTGCGAGTCGGGAGTGCGGCGGTTTAGGGGTTAATACATTTATTATAGTGGCGGCGACGTTGGCGGCGGCAGATTAGGGGTTAAACAATTTAATATAGTCGACGTTGGGGGGGGAGGGGCATTTCCATGAGCTTCTTTGAAAATGTGCAGTGTAATTGCTTGTTAACTTAGTTGCCGGGCATTACCAAGAGGCTGTGCTTGCTTCTTATTTATCAGAAACTTGCGGGTAATGGGGATGTCACAGGATATTAGGGCAGTAGTATATGCATGAATGTCCTACTCCAACTTTTAGTAGTCTAAAGCATCATTCCGAGGGATCAGCAATAGAAATACCAGACCTTAAAGAACATAAAGAAATAAGTTGGCCCACTGTTTAATGTGTGGTATACGAGAAAATTAAATATTCCTAACCCATCAAAGGTATATGAAAATCAAAACTTTATTATTCAGAAAGTGCAGTTATAAAAAAATAAAATAATTCTTATTTATTTCCATTATGAATTTTACTTAATTTATTATCTTTTGTTAAAAGGCAAATAGTCAAAGGCTCATATATGTATATCAGTCGATGATTGGCTGACTGCTGTCACAAGATACAGGGAACAGGGAAATTAAAGGAAATTTGAATATTAACAGAAATAAATCTGCCTCTTTTTAAAAAAAAAATTAAGTAAAGATGATTGTATGGTCTTTTTATTATGCAATTCTTATGTATTTAATGGTCCTTTAAGCATCCTGTTCAAAATGATACACATAGTATTATATGCCTCTTTTTCTCATGGCTAAAATAAGTCCATATACCCAGGAGCAATACAAATATGAAAATCTCCTCTTAACTGAGGGTGAGGGGAAAATAGTAATTTTATAACTATTCTATTGTATACAAAGATACAAGTAATTAAAAGGGGAGGAATTTAAAAGTCAATCTTTTTTTTTCTAAGTCAAATAAAGTCATACACCAATTAGACAACTCATTCAGAAGAGATAGTTTAGACAGATAAAACAAAGAGGTCAAAAGAACTTCCCCATCCTTTTTACAAAAAATAACCAACTAATATTGTGATTTATCATAATAAGGAGAAGAGTCTCCTCTTTCAAATGATTGTACACAAGACGTCTTAGATATCACAGTCAATGAAAAATTGCAATGTTTATGTTGTTATAACTTATTAAACTTTTTCTTTATTGATATTGTAATTGTTATTTTTGATATTTATTGTTCCTTATTTTTGCTTCACATAGTAAGAATCACCTTATATTAATAACAGCAAATAGATCTCAAGAAATTGTGTTCAGAATGATATATATATATATATATATATATATATATATATATATATATATATATATATATAAAGATAAAAGCATGACAAAAAACTAAATGATAGACTTACAGCAGCTAAAGTGCTAAATGTGTTGAAAGATAAACTGAAAAATTCCAACCAACCATTAGATAACAAAGAAAGATGGACATGACAGAGTGTAGTCAAGGGCTAAGAGTTTGTGATGTTCTGCTGTTTTTATTGTATAATTGACTGATGGTGACCCAGTGAGAAAGCACATGTATGGTGCGCTATTTCAGTGGATAAAAGCACAGTGTGTTCTCTGATCTGCCCAGAGTGAGAATTTGAAAGGAAACTGAAAACATGAAACAAAAATCACACCAGATTTACATCAAAACTCCTGGTTTTGAACTTTCATAGCAAACTAAATAAACAGCAACATTTTATGTTGTGCATTAAAGTAAACTGAAACTCCATTTATGAGTCTTTCAAAAGCGGTACATAGAGAAGTCATTTTGCCGCAGGTTCACCATGCTACATCAATGCAGCTATGTATGTTACTAGCTATCTGTTTTCCATTGACTATGCCCTTTTAAAATTGCATTTTCCAGGGCTTGAAAATAGTTTTTAAAATATCAGCAAAAATATGCTATAAAATGTAAGAGTTCTATTTTAGTAGCTGTCCTTTAAAGTAATTCAGTGATAGAATTGTAAGATTTTACTGTCAAAATATTTGATTTGTAGTTAGTTTTTAATAGGGCTTTTGGCAGTGCTGTTTTTACATGCAGAACAAGCAGAGGTATAAGAGGGAGAGGGAGATTTTCAAAAATAATAAAGGTAAGATTAGGTAGCGGAAGACAAGGGATGAGCTTTGACTTGATGATTTTGGAGCATGAAGAAGAAACATTGAATGTTTTTATTTGTTCGTGTGCTAAGAAAGTGCTCAGTTAAGTAAGTAAAAATTAAAGATCAACTTCAGACAAGGAGGCCCATTTATCAAGCTCAGGATGGAGCTACTGGGCCCGTGTTTCAATGAGGCCTATTTATTAAAGGTCTGTCGGACCTGATCCGACAGTGCAGATCAGCTCCGCAAGACCTCGCTGAATGCGGAGAGCAATACGCTCGCCGTATTCAGCATTGCACCAGCAGCTTACAAGAGCTGCTGGTGCAACGCCGCCCCCTGCAGACTCGCGGCCAATGGGCCGCCAGCAGGGAGATGTCAATCAACCCGATCGTACTCGATTGGGTTGAATTGTGGCAATGTCTGTCCGCCTGCTCAGAGCAGGCGGACAGGGTTATGGAGCAGCGGTCTTCAGACTCACCAGAAACACGAGCCCACAAGCTCCGTACAGAGCTTGATAAATGGGCCTCAATGTGGATAGTTTTTGTTAAGCTAAATTTAATATATCATTTTTAATATTGTGTTATAAAGAACCATTTAAAATATGCACACTTTCTTTATACATATTTTAAACGTAATATATTTCAGCAGACAACCAGAACATATTGCTGGAGCCATTATTTTGAATAATAGTATGTTGCAAGAGTGATTTGTTCCTTGAAGGAGGTCCATATGGGCTCATTTTTAGGTCATATGTAATTACAAGAAAATCAACATGTCCAGCTATCAACCTAACTGCCTTCTGGCACTGAAACCTCTGGACTTCTCATGAGCATCATGGTACTTTCTAGGACAAACTGAGAACTAGCTTCTGCCTGGCACTGTTTCAGTCTCTATTTTTGCACACAAAGAATGTTGTTTTTATTACAAAAATAATTGAAACCTACTTTAACCAAGTGTAATTTCTCATTTAGCTTTATATATTTTTTTATGGAAGCATGATGATCTCTTCATTTGCTTTAAAATAGTATGTAAAAGATATTAATATAAATTGGGAAGTTATTATTATTTTACTACAGATGAAATGAGTAATATTTTACATTTGGTACCTTGTTTTAGTTGATTACATTGTATGTGTCCCCCTCTTTTAGCTTAAAAATAAATTAATTGTAACCAAATAGACAGTTTCAAGCATATACAGTATGTAGTAGATTGGGTCCAACACATTTAATAATTAAAATTAATTATTGAGGATAATGTTTATATTTGCTTTATACAAAGAGATGAATATAATGTGTGTGTTCTGGGTATTGTTTAGTGTATATAACAAGGTTCTATAAAAGGAGTCAAATATATGTTTGTGTATTAGCGCTGTAAAAAAAATATGCAATATGCTTTCAGCATTTATTTAGAGAAGTTGGAGTGCATACTGATTACATAAGTATGCTATATACACAATAATTGCTTTGATCAGTACAGGACAGCAATATCTGGCCTCTTATTGGCCACTTTATAGGAGATAAGGTAAACTTATTTAACGGTTTTTGCTTTTTTTCCCAAAGGATGTATACCTGAACTGAGCTTGATGTATAAAACCTTCCAAAATGCTATATAACAAAATGACACTTGTAAATGCTTTTACATTTTTTAATTTTCAATGCAGACCTTTGAAATGCAGGGCTTAATTTCAAATATATGCTGTGCATATATAAATAAAATGCTTTCATGTGTTTTTAGTTTTACAGCTATTATTATTATTTTTTTCTTCAAACACTTGGAAAGACTGTGCTGTGTACATAATCAGCTATCTCCATCCTTGCTTTTAACTACAAATGTTCTAAAGTCATTCCAATTTTTATTCCATGTCTAGCCTTAATTCCATTTTTTTTAATGTATGATCTGAAGCTCAAAGCCACTACATTAATGTACCATTTGTCATTAGATCCAAAGCAACAGCTTTAAGAATGTTCTACAAAGAAAGATTAGCCATCAGTGAATTAAAGATTGCCGTGTTTATCATTTCCTGTACAGGCTGACTGTGCTGCGGGTCTGTAGGGTCCAGTATTAGGTTATAAATCTAGCTGACATGTCTGAGATGAAGCTTTGCAAATAGGCATTCTGTATTTGTATATTTCATCAATAGGGATCTACTGCTAAAGAGAATTCTCTTAAAAAGTGCTATGATTAATGTGTCACCAGTTTTTGTAAGGAAACTTGAATGTTACGTATTACATTTTGTATAATCAGGAGTGCATTATTATTCAGTAGCAACAAATGGTAAAGCAAAATACAATACCAAGAAAATAAACTAGAAATAAGTGCATCAAATAAACAATGGGCTGTATGCATTCAAGTCTGGTTTTAAAGCAGGCCACCAATGTGTGACCGGTCAGTTTTGAGAAGACTTTTTTTTTGGTAGCTCTCTTAGGGCCCAATTATTAAAACTTTGCTGGGTCAGATGTGAAAAACCATGCTGACACTTACAGGGACTGCCCACAGGGAAAAACAGGCTGTCTCCCACAGAAAGTAGTAAAACATTCTTAAAGGGACAGTCTAGTCAAAAATAAACTTTCATGATTCAGATAGGGCATGTAATTTTAAACAACTTTCCAATATACTTTTATCACCAATTTTGCTTTGTTCTCTTGGTATTCTTAGTCGAAAGCTAAACCTACATAGGCTCACATGCTAATTTCTAAGGCCTTGAAGGCTGCCTCTTATCTGAATGCATTTTTACATTTTTTCACAACTATAGGGCGTTATTTCATGTGTGCCATATAGATAACATTGTGCTCACACCCGTGGAGTTACCTAGGAGTCAGCACTGATTAGTTAAAATGCAAGTCTGTCAAAAGAACTGAATTAAGGGGGCAGTTTGCAGAGGCTTAGAAACAAGGTAATCACAGAGGTAAAAAATATAGTAATATAACTGTGTTGATTATGCAAAACTGAGAAATAGGTAATAAAGGGATTATCTATCTTTTTAAACAATAAAAATTCTGGTGTAGACTGTCCCTTTTTAAAGGGAAAACACTGCGGAGAGCGAATTTAGCCGGGAGCCCATTTAAATTAATTACTGCTGCAACCAATACAAAATTATTCTGCTTTTAACCATATTGTATCTTACAATCACCACTAATTTTTGTATGCATTTGTTTTTCTATGAGGGTAATACGTCTTTTGTGTATTTTGACACAATTTGCAATAAAAAAGCGAGATCTATAGGAAGAAAATATTTACAGAAGGAGGAGAATTTTTAACTTTGCCCATGGAACGCCCCTGTTCTTCCCACTAGCAGAGGCGGAAAACTCATTTTACAATAAGGAAAGTAATACGCTTTGAATTTTGTATTATAAATACAAATTTCACAGGATTTATTTGCATGTGCAGTGTACTTTTATTACAATATCTACTGTGTACCCTAAATCATTTCTTTCATGCACAATTTAATTATGAACTTTTCCATAATAAACCATTTTTCTATATGATTTTTAATGTGATTAAACTAAAAAAAAATACTATTATTTGTGAGCCCTAATTGCAATGTATGTATCACCTTCTCATACTTACATGCAGGAAACGCCCCTTTTACATTTCCGGGTGATAAGGCGTGCTAGATAATTTACAATATGCACATTTTATATTTTTATAAACTTTTCTTTCCAATGGCATGGATAGTCCATGAATCCATTCAATTACTAGTGGGAATTCAACTCCTAGCCAGGTTGAGGCAAAGAAAACCCTAGCAAAGCTTCATGTATCCTCCCACTTCCCACAATCCCCAGTCATTCTTTGCCTGTGTAACATTGTAGGTGATGTGCGAAGAAGGTGTCTGAAGAAATCAAGTTGTTAATCCTTGAATGGGTACCTTTACCTGCAAGCAAGGATTGGGGTTATGCTGTGTCCAAGTATTTCTCTTTAGTTAGAGTAATGGTGGCTTTTAGCATTTGGAAGACGGTGAGGTGGTCTTTGCTTACCTTCCAACATTTTTGCTACCCCCTATATAGAAAACCAGGGTTGTTTGCTGTACCTGCCCTACAGCGGATCCACAGGTAAGTGCTTTTACCTTCTAGGTGAGAAGGATGCAGCACTTAGAAGTTCCATGTTTTAAAAAAATAAAATAAAAAAAATAAAAGCTACTTAAGGAACAAGGTGGATCCTTATGGGACTGAATATCCCTTTTAAAGATTGGGGCAGCAGTTCAGGGCACTGTTCTGTCATATGAAGGTTTTTTTTATTTTGGCTATGGGGATTTATTTGCACAATTTTACCTTTTATTTTATTTGGGTAATACCTCTTTAAGGAGGTTGTTGGCGGTTCTTTTTACACCATCTCACTTTTGAATTTGATGTTTTTGCCTCAGCTGAGGCTTCCTTTGGGAGAAAAGTTCTTCAAGTGGTGGTGCCTTCTGTTTAGGTTTGTCTGTCTTGTGTATCCCTCCCTTCCATTCTGTGGACTCTAGCTTTGGTATTGGTTCCCACTAGTAATTGAATGGATTTGTGGACTCACTCTCCATGCAATTGGAAAGAAAATATAATTTATGCTTACCTGATAAATTATTTTCTTTCCTGGCATGGAGAGTCTACGACCCGCATTTATTTTAAGATGGCTTTTTGTCATTTTCTAAACCTCAGACACCTCTATACCCTTTGTGTCTTCTCTTTCCATGATTCCTCGGCTGAATGACTGAGGATTGTGGGAAGTGGGAGGATACTTAAAGCTTTGCTGGGGTGTTCTTTGCCTCCACCTTGTGGCCAGGAGTTGAATTCCCACTAGTAATTGAATGGATTCATGGGGGCCCATTTATCAAGCTCCGAACAGAGCTTGTGGGCCCATGTTTCTGGCGAGTCTTCAGACTCGCCAGAAAAAGCAGTTATGAAGCAGCGGTCTAAAGACCGCTGCTCCATAACCCTGCCCGCTTGCTCTGATGAGGCGGACAGGAATCGCCGGAAATCAACCCGATAGAGTACGATCGGGTTGATTGACACCTCCCTGCTGGTGGACGACTGGCCGCGAGTCAGCAGGGGGCGGCGTTGCACCAGCAGCTCTTGTGAGCTGCTGGTGCAATGTTAAATGCGGAGAGCGTATTGCGCTCCGCATTCAGCAAGGTCTTGCGGACCTGATCCACACTGTCGGATCAGGTCCTCAAGACCTTTAATAAATAGGCCCCTTTGACTCTCCCTGCCAGGAAAGAAAATAATTTATCAGGTAAGCATAAATTATATTTTTAAAGGTATATAGCAGATAATTTAAAATTAAATTGTATAGATGTAAATTGATTTTGCTAGATAGCCCTCAACAAAGAAAAATATATAATATATATATATTATATATAAATAAATAAATAACGTGAATAAAGCTCTTGTTTAATTAAATTACTGTATTATACTTAATTAAAGGGACATGAAACCCACATTTTATCTTTCATGATTTAGAAAGAGAATGCAATTTTAAACATCTTATTAATTTACTTCTATTATCTCATTTGTTTTATTCTCTTGATATTCTTTGCTGAAAAGCATATCTAGATATGCTCAGTAGCTGCTGATTGGTTGCTGCACATAGAAGCCTTGTGTGATTGGCTCACCCATGTGCATTGCTTTTTCTTCAACTAAGGATATGTAAAAAATGAACCAAAATAAATAATAGAAGTAAATTGTAATGTTGTTTAAATTTGTATTCTCTATCTGAATCATGAAAGAAAGATTTTGGGTTTAGTGGCCCTTTAAAGTTGAGTTTTTTTCACTCTAGACTTATTATTTGTGCATTTGGACATTTAAATCCCAAACATTTAAATTTGCCATGTAAAATAGATCTTGCTCTCTAGGTTCATAACTAAAAATACGTGTTTTAGCCTCATCATAAAATAACTGAGGAGTTCAGTTCAGTGTTTACTTTTTTTTTTAAAAAACAATACATTATTAAAAAAATACTAATTTCACTGGGTTTTTTTTAACTACTCATTGGTATAAATTTGCATAAATAGTTATTCTGCATAAATCCTAAACTAAAGTTTCTAGGACTGATTTTAAATGACCATTTTTTATAATTAGAATTAAATATGCTTAGAAGTTTTAACCATAATAACTTCTTTATATTTAATCTTTAATTTTCAACTTTGACCTGAACCTTGAAAATACTGTCCATGCATGTAGGTAAAATGCCAGCTGGGTGGTCCCCATATTACTAAAGGATGAATGATACCGGGCCCCAACACTGTTATGGCACTGAAGCTTGAAAGTTGCTATCCCTCTTAGTTTTTTTCCGACTTCTTTTTGCATCTTGGCATAATGGTAATGGCTAATTAAAGATTCAGAGAACCTATTAGCTAATTTCTCATGTACCACAATGTTTTACTGTACCAAATATGAAATGATACATAGGGAAGCAATAATGTTGTTCAAGGTAATGACAATATCATTCTATTGTTAGTGAATTTGACTGAGAGGTTGGGAGCTTGTAGTTAAATTATTGGTTTCAACTACTTGCAGTCCAGAAATAATGGTTGAACAAGTTGCAATACTCTCAGTACTCATCCATTTGTACCACCACAATGACATTCAGTGAAGTTGCATTACTATATAGCCAGGATCCCTATGTCTTCATCTCTTTTATGTTGGTAGGGAATATGTGATCTTCCAGATATGCACTTGTTTACCAGTCTTTAGAGACACAATGAGCAGTTCCTGTATAAAATTATATGTATAGCCTGTACAACTATAAAAGATTCCCAGAAGGACAATGATTTTACAGCCTCCCTGTCGAAAAAAAAACAGAGACAAAGAATAGAGCAAGCTTCAAAAAGTCTGTTAAAAGAAACAAATCACTGTTGTCAAAGGTTTTCATAGTTTTAAAATAACAGTCAACAATACCTTTTTATCTGTCATTTCTCTGCTTTTACCTTTCAGTGTAAGTGTGGGTTACAGTTTGTACAGAGAACTTTTAAAATCACTGACTTTTATGCTACGTGGTAGAGGAGCCTTGATATCCCAAGGGCTGATGTGCTGTGGTTTTATTTTTATTTTTTGAACCATCACTATTTGAGTGACACTGGGCAAAATTTACTACGAGGACTCTCTAGCCTCATCCGCATTTCTTGTTTTACCAGTTGCTATATTATTTTATACTACTGATTCACTAAAGTTCACTTATTTCTTAATTTAATGATCTTACAGCTCATTCCATAATTTCCGAACTCTGCAAGCCCTGCAGTCTCCACAATTATTAGGTATTGAATGTAGTCTGTTCACTGAAGACTGTAAAGATTAAGTTTAGTTAATAATTTGCGGGATGGTTCCAATTTGGAGCTCTGTCATTCTATCCCTCCACCACATTTGCCTTCCATATATAGGGCCTGTGAAGAGAAATTTGAGTCAATATGTATCTCACTTATAAATGCTGACCATGCACTCAGCCTGCCCAATCATGTCTCAGGGAGCTCCATGCATTGATCAAGTGGCAACTCCCCCAGCCAGCCCCAGACCACCCAGGTAGATTACAGTCTACATTACAACTCCCTCTAGACCACCATGACTGCAAAAAATGCAGTTTGGGAGGTATAAGAACTAGATAGATGGGAGAGATTCAAGGTGATGTAGAAAGGTAGTTGGCACCCTCAGTGTAGCTAAAGAATGCTTTATTGGGTACATTTAAAAAATAACCAAAACAACATAGTAGTAGAGCTAAATGCAACTTACGCGTTTCAGCTTGTGGCCTTAGTCATAGATTGAAGTTGAACTAAATTTTCAAACATCTCTGATTGAATTTGCAGATAGTTTTAGTTCAAAAGAAATCTATTTAACTAAACACTAAAGAATATGGTAAAATTATACATACATTTTGTTATCTGTGTATAATAAATGTATCTACACACATACACGCACAATATATATATATATATATATATATATATATATATATATATATATATATATATATATATATAATATATATATATATAGAATATGTGTGTGTGTATATCTATCTATCTATATATACATATACAGTATATATATATATTGTGTGTGTATGTATATATATATATATATTTAACTTAGTTTGAACTTTATAAAAAAAATCAATAGAATTTTCCACTAGATTAACTACGATATTCAAGAATACATTTTTTTTTAAAGCTCGGATTTATAATGCTCAGAGGTGTCAATGTCACTGTTTAATCCTTCATGCAGTTTAAAAGTCTCAAATACTTACAGTGACATCACTTATGCCATGTATTTGCTTTGCATAATACCCAATTTACATGGGTAATCACTTTAGCTCAGTAATACAAGGCAATACTATGCTCGGGTGAAAGATCATTTCATACTGTTACAGAAAATCTTTTATGTTTGTAATGGGATAAAATTACCCAATAAAAGGTTGTGGATGCTTTAAATCATTATGATGTTGTTATTTTTAAACATTTCCCTTCTGGTATAATCCCTTATTATTATAATTGTATATTATTTAAATTCCTTCTTTTAGATGAGAAGGTAAAAAATAATAACAAAATAAAAAAAAATTGCAGATATATTTATAGCCAGGCTGGAAAGTAGAGTGAGGTACCTCAGAGGTATCTGAATAATTTGTGCCTGAGTGATAAATGTGTAAATGCCTCAAATGGTGCAACCTTAAATAATTAGTGAAAGTGCTATTACAGTTGGAATTTTAGGGATTTTTGTTGTTTTTTATTTTAATAAGCAATATGTTTAAATTCGATTGGAGACCACATTGCAAATCTCTATTTTTCACAGTTGAAAATTTTAAGAGAATAATTTCAGTGCATTTTTAGATTAGGATAAGAGATTATTATAGAGACCCCAACAGCTTCAATAACTAATAGTTAAACAGATTTGGTTGAAATTTGTCAGAAAGACGTCTTTAGTGTCATACTGTATTGCATATATGGCATAATCCTATATTATTAAAGGCCAGGTATGTTTGTCCCATGCAGTCATGCACAGTAGAGACTGCAGTGCGAGACAAACAAACCTGGCCGTAAGGAAGGATCAGTCAGTGACCGCCGACTCCGCACAAGACAATGCGCAAGACTGCCCGAGACTTCAAAATGCTGGGACGATCAGGCAGGGGCGGGAGCGGGTAAGACCACTGCACTGCAGAAAAAAATGTTGAGAGCGAAAGAGAATGGAAAGGAGGGAGGTAGAGGGGATCCAAGTGGATGGGGATTTTTGCCCGTTTACATGGGCTTTGGGACTAGTTGATTACATAATTGCTGACATAACATATCTGTAAATTTATAAAAAGTTATTGGCCCCCATTTATCAACTGCCAGGTGGACAAAGTTTGCTCTCCTGAACTCTATCTCTTTCTATCTTGATTCAGAGAGAGCATGCAATTTTAAGCAACTTTCTAATTTACACCTATTATCAAATTATTTTCATTCTCTTGGTATCTTTATTTGAAATGCAAGAATGTAAGTTTAGATGCCGTCCCATTTTTGGTGAACAACCTGTGTTGTTCTTGCTGATTGGTGGGTAAATTCACCTACCAATAAACAAGTGCTTTCCATGGTACTGAACCAAAAAAATTGCTAAGATGCCTTCTTTTTCAAATAAAGAAAGCAAGAGAACGAAGAAAAATTGATAATAGGAGTAAATTAGAAAGTTGTTTAAAATTGCATACTCAATTACGAAAGAAAAAATTTGGGTTCAGTGTCCCTTTAAGTAGAGTTTTAGGCCCACTTGCATGAGCCTGAAATGTATGGGTCCCTAAGGAAAATGGGGCCCATTGACTTAAAAGTATGAATTAAAAAGGTTTAAATAGGTGACATGCTCAAATTATTACTATAATATAATAACTCATCTTGGATGGTTTAATTTAATTATAGCATTCTAGTTTTAAAAAAGAAGGATTCAAAAAATATTTGGAAAAAAAGGATAAAAAAATAGTATCAATAATGTTGTATGTACAACAATACCACTGATATCTTCTGTAATGATTATTAATCTGAAGTGTATATTTTATCTTTACCAACTGTTGAAAGGAAACAATCTATCCAAGAAAACCAGTTTACAATTATTTGGAAAAAAATCTTCTTGTAAAACATCACAGCCTTTGTTATAGCTGTTATTGAGTACATGTACTTTTAAACAATGTCATTTTAAAAGGGGCACAAAATGATTCAGATAGAGCAAACTATTTAAAAAACGAAAATTCCAATTAACTTTGATTATCAATTTTACTTTGTTCTCTTTGTATCCCTTGTTGAAGACCATACCAGGTAGACACAGGAGCCTGCACTATATCGAGCACTATGCGGCAGCAGTTTTGCAACGATTTTATCAATGTTACATATTGTGCAAATACTGCTTCCATCTAATGCTCAATCGTGTATAACAACTGTACTGTTACCATATAATGCTGCAAAGCATGTGCACACTAACGGCTAGATTTAGAGTTTGGCGGTAGCCGTGAAAACCAGCGTTAGAGGCTCCTAACGCTGGTTTTAGGCTACCGCCGGTATTTGGAGTCAGTGATTAAAGGGTCTAACGCTCACTTTTCAGCCGCGACTTTTCCATACCGCAGATCCCCTTACGTCAATTGCGTATCCTATCTTTTCAATGGGATCTTTCTAACGCCGGTATTTAGAGTCGTTTCTGAAGTGAGCGTTAGAGCTCTAACGACAAAACTCCAGCCGCCGTAAAAAAGCAGGAGTTAAGAGCTTTCTGGGCTAACGCCGGTTCATAAAGCTCTTAACTACTGTACCCTAAAGTACACTAACACCCATAAACTACCTATGTACCCCTAAACCGAGGTCCCCCCACATCGCCGCCACTCGATTAAATTTTTTAACCCCTAATCTGCCGACCGCCACCTACGTTATACTTATGTACCCCTAATCTGCTGCCCCTAACCCCGCCGACCCCTGTATTACATTTATTAACCCCTAACCTGCGCCCCACAACGTCGCCGCCAGCTACTTACAATAATTAACCCTAATCTGCCGACCGCAAAGCGCCGCCACCTACGTTATCCTTATGTACCCCTAATCTGCTGCCCTAACATCGCCGACCCCTATATTATATTTATTAACCCCTAATCTGGCCCCCCACAACGTCGCCTCCACCTGCCTACACTTATTAACCCCTAATCTGCCGAGCGGACCTGAGCGCTACTATAATAAAGTTATTAACCCCTAATCCGCCTCACTAACCCTATCATAAATAGTATTAACCCCTAATCTGCCCTCCTAACATCGCCGACACCTAACTTCAATTATTAACCCCTAATCTGACGACCGGAGCTCACTGCTACTATAATAAATGGATTAACCCCTAAAGCTAAGTCTAACCCTAACACTAACACCCCCCCTAAGTTAAATATAATTTAAATCTAACGAAATTAATTAACTCTTATTAAATAAATTATTCCTATTTAAAGCTAAATACTTACCTGTAAAATAAATCCTAATATAGCTACAATATAAATTATAATTACATTGTAGCTATTTTAGGATTAATATTTATTTTACAGGCAACTTGGTAATTATTTTAACCAGGTACAATAGCTATTAAATAGTTAAGAACTATTTAATAGTTACCTAGTTAAAATAATATCAAAATTACCTGTAAAATAAATCCTAACCTAAGTTATAATTAAACCTAACACTACCCTATCAATAAATTAATTAAATAAAATACCTACAATTACCTACAATAAAACCTAACACTACACTATCAATAAATAAATAAATTAAATACAATTGCTACAAATAACTACAATTACATAAACTAACTAAAGTACAAAAAATAAAAAAGAACTAAGTTACAAAAAATAAAAAATATTTACAAACATAAGAAAAATATTACAACAATTTTAAACTAATTACACCTACTCTAAGCCCCCTAATAAAATAACAAAGACCCCCAAAATAAAAAAATGCCCTACCCTATTCTAAATTAATAGAGTTAAAAGCTCTTTTTACCTTACCAGCCCTGAACAGGGCCCTTTGCGGGGCATGCCCCAAGAAAATCAGCTCTTTTGCCTGTAAAAAAAAACATACAATACCCCCCCCCAACATTACAACCCACCACCCACATACCCCTAATCTAACCCAAACCCCCCTTAAATAAACCTAACACTAAGCCCCTGAAGATCTTCCTACCTTGTCTTCACCATCCAGGTATCACCGATCCGTCCTGGCATCCGGTGCTGAAGAGGTCCAGAAGAGGGTCCAAAGTCTTACTCCTATCCGGCAAGAAGAGGACATCCGGACCGGCAAACATCTTCTCCAAGCGGCATCTTCGATCTTCTTCCATCCGGTGCGGAGCGGGTCCATCTTGAATCAGCCGACGCGGATCCATCCTCTTCTTCCGGCGTCTCCCGACGAATGACGGTTCCTTTAAGGGACGTCATCCAAGATGGCGTCCCTCGAATTCCGATTGGCTGATAGGATTCTATCAGCCAATCGAATTAAGGTAGGAATATTCTGATTGGCTGATGGAATCAACCAATCAGAATCAAGTTCAATCCGATTGGCTGATCCAATCAGCCAATCAGATTGAGCTCGCATTCTATTGGCTGATCGGAACAGCCAATAGAATGCGAGCTCAATCTGATTGGCTGATTGGATCAGCCAATCGGATTGAACTTGATTCTGATTGGCTGATTCCATCAGCCAATCAGAATATTCCTACCTTAATTCCGATTGGCTGATAGAATCCTATCAGCCAATCGGAATTCGAGGGACGCCATCTTGGATGACGTCCCTTAAAGGAACCGTCATTCGTTGGGAGACGCCGGAAGAAGAGGATGGATCCGCGTCGGCTGATTCAAGATGGACCCGCTCCGCACCGGATGGAAGAAGATCGAAGATGCCGCTTGGAGAAGATGTTTGCCGGTCCGGATGTCCTCTTCTTGCCGGATAGGAGGAAGACTTTGGACCCTCTTCTGGACCTCTTCAGCACCGGATGCCAGGACGGATCGGTGATACCTGGATGGTGAAGACAAGGTAGGAAGATCTTCAGGGGCTTAGTGTTAGGTTTATTTAAGGGGGGTTTGGGTTAGATTAGGGGTATGTGGGTGGTGGGTTGTAATGTTGGGGGGGGGGTATTGTATGTTTTTTTTTACAGGCAAAAGAGCTGATTTTCTTGGGGCATGCCCCGCAAAGGGCCCTGTTCAGGGCTGGTAAGGTAAAAGAGCTTTTAACTCTATTAATTTAGAATAGGGTAGGGCATTTTTTTATTTTGGGGGTCTTTGTTATTTATTAGGGGGCTTAGAGTAGGTGTAATTAGTTTAAAATTTTTGTAATATTTTTCTTATGTTTGTAAATATTTTTTTATTTTTTGTAACTAGTTCTTTTTTATTTTTTGTACTTTAGTTAGTTTATGTAATTGTAGTTATTTGTAGCAATTGTATTTAATTTATTTATTGATAGTGTAGTGTTAGGTTAATTGTAGGTAATTGTAGGTATTTTATTTAATTAATTTATTGATAGGGTAGTGTTAGGTTTAATTATAACTTAGGTTAGGATTTATTTTACAGGTAAATTTTGTTATTATTTTAACTAGGTAACTATTAAATAGTTCTTAACTATTTAATAGCTATTGTACCTGGTTAAAATAATTACCAAGTTGCCTGTAAAATAAATATTAATCCTAAAATAGCTACAATATAATTATAATTTATATTGTAGCTATATTAGGGTTTATTTTTACATGTAAGTATTTAGCTTTAAATAGGAATAATTTATTTATAAGAGTTAATTAATTTCGTTAGATGTAAATTATATTTAACTTAGGGGGGTGTTAGTGTTAGTGTTAGACTTAGCTTTAGGGGTTAATACATTTATTAGAATAGCGATGAGCTCCGGTCGTCAGATTAGGGGTTAATAATTGAAGTTAGTTGTCGGCGATGTTAGGGAGGGCAGATTAGGGGTTAATACTATTTATGATAGGGTTAGTGATGCGGATTAGGGGTTAATAACTTTATTATAGTAGCGCTCAGGTCCGCTCGGCAGATTAGGGGTTAATTATTGTAAGTAGCTGGCGGCGACGTTGTGGGGGGCAGGTTAGGGGTTAATAAATATAATATAGGGGTCGGCGGTGTTAGGGGCAGCAGATTAGGGGTACTTAGGGATAATGTAAGTTGCGGCGGTTTACGGAGCGGAAGATTAGGGGGTTAATAATATAATGCAGGGGTCAGCGATAGCGGGGGCGGCAGATTAGGGGTTAATAAGTGTAAGGGTAGGGGTGTTTAGACTCGGGGTACATGTTAGAGTGTTAGGTGCAGACGTAGGAAGTGTTTCCCCCATAGGAAACAATGGGGCTGCGTTAGGAGCTGAACGCTGCTTTTTTTGCAGGTGTTAGGTTTTTTTTCAGCTCAAACAGCCCATTGTTTCCTATGGGAGAATCGTGCCCGAGCACGTTTTGATGCTGCCGCGTCCGTAAGCAACTCTGGTATCGAGAGTTGCATTGCGGTAAAAATGCTCTACGCTCCTTTTTTGGAGCCTAACGCAGCATTTTTTGGAACTCTCGATACCAGAGTTCATTTTATGGTGCGGCCAGAAAAAAGCCCGCGGAGCGTTAACAGCCCATCTACCGCCAAACTCCAAATCTAGGCCTAAAAGCATGCCTACTTGCTTTTCAACAAAGGGTAACAAGTATACAATGTCAATTTGATAACATAATTAAATGCAATGCTATTATTATTATTTTTTTTTTTATGTACGCTCAATCTAACTGGTTTTTAAATGTGTTCTCAGGCCTCCCTAATAGGCCAGATTTTCAGGAATACCTTGGGTGAGAGCAGGTAAAATAACCATTTTTACTTATCAGCTTTTTTTTTCCACCTGTGTTCTAGTTCGCATATCCTCAATATCTGATCTATTAGGGAGATCTGAGGACAGGTTTGAAAACCAGTGCTCTACCTGAGTCAATAAAAAAAATGGTTTCACGTCCCTTTAAGGCATTCTAAGTATATTTAAACCCTGACCTATGTGTGGCCTTCAAAGACATGCCGTTTACTCACCTGATTTGGCAAATGGAAAATGATACTGGCTAGGGAGCTTGAGATGCAATTTTCACTCTGGTTAAGCCGTTAATGGGTTTGCAATAATCCTTTGACTGATATTTTATTATTATTAAAATATGAGTATACTGAGCTGTAGAAAGCATCCTGTTATTACCAAATAATTAAATGTATAAATGAATACTAATCAGCGATGTCAAATGAAATGTAACAAACAATGATTTCCAATCTAAACCTAATTAACCACATGATCGGTATGCTGAAACATATCTAAAAAGGTAGTGCTCTTCTATAATTGTAATGAATTAATTTCCCATAATATGTGCCAACATGCGCTGTTTTTGTTAAACGTTAGTTTAGATCATAGAAACGCCACAATCAGAGGAATCAAAGAATACGTGAGATCAACTGAACACCGGAGCCCTTAGGGAGAAGATAAGACGCTATTTTATGCACAGAGGCAGAGAATTCTATGCTAACTGTGTAACACGGGAAAGAGGGTTCAAATAAGTATTTAACCACTTTGATGCCAGAGAGGGTTGAAATGCATTGTTAGACAGCCCTCTATGTCATCCAAGAAATTAAGTTTAAAATTAATCTACCCCATTAAGGACTAGATTATGATTTGAGAAATAGTTAGCACTCCCGCTTGAGCGTAAACTGCGGTAAGCGGAGGCTTATATGTTATATGCATATTTAGACATGTGTATGTATCTCTATGTCAAAGCCCGTTGCAGGTCTTTTTTTCTTACACACAAATTGTTTATGCAATATTTTTTTTAAATATTTTTTATCAGAGTGTTATTATGAGTGTAACTGTACTTTTAAATATATTTTAGATGTGTTTTGTGCAGCTTTTTTGTCTCACAGACAGTCAACCAGAGCTCTGAAGTTGCACTAACCAGATGTGGATTAAATGTGATTGCGCTCAAGCGAATGCGTTTACTTTCAACTTGTAAAGAGCCACGAAACAGTCTATATTGCTCGCGTTACTGCGCCACTCGTAATCTAGCCCTAAATTTCCAAATAAACACAGTAAAAAATAAAGCAGTTTACATTTTATTATTTTGTCTGAATTCCTGAAAATCTACTTTTTACAAACCACTAGAAAGGCTGCAGTGCTGGATAAGAGACATGCAAGCCAAAATTAGGCTTTTATGATTTAGATAAAGAGGCCAAATATCAAATGTCTGTCGGACCTGATCTGACAGTGCGGATCAGGTCCGACAGGACATCGCTGATTGCGGAGAGCAATACGCTCTCCATATTTAGCATTGCACCAGCAGCTCACAAGAGCTGCTGGTTGCAACGCTGCCCCCCTGCAGACTCGTGGACAATCGGCCACCAGCAGGGGGGGTGTCAATCAACCCGATCATACTCGATCGGGTTGAATTGTGGCAATGTCTGTCCGCCTCATCAGAGCAGGCGGACAGGTTATGGAGCAGCGGTCTTTAGACTGCTGCTTCATAACTGCGGTTTCTGGCGAGTCTGAAGACTCGCCAGAAACATGGGCCCTCAAGCTTCATTCGGAGCTTGATAAATGGGCCTCAAAGCATTTAATTAAAAAAAAAAAAGTCCAATGTACTTTAATTAACTAATTTACCAGATGCCTATCCTGTGTTAACCTCACTCCATGACAGGATACTGAGGAAGGCTCAGGACTGTGCACATGCTTTGAGCACTATATTGTTACAAACATTGACCTAATTCATAGACACTCGCGACTTTGTCAAGGGGCCTTGTTGTAAAGAAGATATAATGTTTGTAATGATTGAGACTTGATTCCCCTATATTTTCCATCTGTTCTAGCATGATGTTAACAATACATTATATCACAAGGCTCATATAAAATCCGCTAGCAATGCAGAAAAACAAATTATTACAACCACAAACTGCTTAAACACGTTTGCAAATATGGTTTATGGAAGTGTTTGTTACGGTAAAGTATTCTCCTGGATACAACAAATGGCGTCTGCAGGGTCTGGTTGTGGGCGCTCTAGAAGTGTGGTTGGCTATATTTTTTTTTAACTATAACCAGCCCAGAATACAAAATTCATAAAGAACTCTTTTGTCCTTGGGTACAATTTCGTCTTGAGGTGTGTTTCGCTTTTATAAAGCTTAGGAAGTTGGGCCATTTTTATTTTACTTGCATTTTGCAGCTGCGATCTGTGGCAGGATACAAATCTGGTGCTGTGGCAAGGTTTTAGTTTCATAAACAGGTTTTATGGAATCAAGACCATCATGCTCAAGCTCTCCATATTGTGTTAAAGACATGCACACTCCTGAGCCTTCCTCAATGTGCTCTCTTGAGTTCACATGTAGTGTTAACAATAGTTGCCGAAGAGAAAGAGGTGAATTTGATAACAGAATTTAATTCAAAATTTGTTTTTAGTTGTACACTTTGGGGCTGAATTATCAAGCTCTTCGAATGGCGCTTGATGCCCCTGTTTCCCGCGTAAGCCTTCAGGCTCACCGGAAACAGGCAGTTATAAAGCAGCGGTCTTTAGACCGCTGAACCATAACTGATCCCACCTGCTCTGAGGCTGCGGACATAAATCGCCCTGATCCTGTACGATCGGGCTGATTGACACTCCCTTGCTAGCGGCCGGTTGCCACGCACGAATCTGCAGGGCACAGCATTGCCACAAGCAGTTCACAAGAACTGCTTGTGTAATGATAAATGCCAACAGCGTAACATGTCTGTCCGCACTGTAATAATTTGGCCCCAAAATCTGAATCCACATCATTTTAACTTCATGCTCAGTTAAAGGGACATGAAACCCAAAATTTTGATTCATATAGATTGTACAATTTTAAGCAACTTTCCAAGCTACTTTCTATTATCTAATTTTCTTCATTATCTTGGTATACTTAGTTGAAAAAGCAGCTATGCACTACTGAGATCTAGCTGAACATACTGAAATTAGCTAATGAGACATATATGTGCATTCACCAATCATCAGCTAGCTCCTAGTAATGCATTGATGCTCATAACATACCTAGGTATGTTTTTCAACAAAGGATACCAAGTGAACAAAGCAAATTAAATAATATAAGTAAATTGGAAAGTTGTTTTAAATGACATGCTAATTTTTTTCATTTCCCTTTAATTGCATACAGTTTTGCCAGATCCTACTACATACTACACAGTGATTAGTAGGATCAATTTTCGAAGCTTATTTATATCTGGCCTATGATTGGCCTTAGCCAAAGGAGATACAGTAAACATACTGAGGATGCTTTTTTTTAAGGGATTTATTGCTAAGCTGCTCTGAAAGCAAAATCGTGTAAGGAAATGTTACTAACCACAAAACAGTTTTAAATGTTATATGAACATTCTTTTTATGCTTGATGAAACAATTGCAATGCAGCTCTTAATATCAACACACATTATATATATATATATATATATATATATATATATATATATATATATATATATATATATATATTTATATATATATATATAAAAAATATATATATACACACATACACATACAGTACACACACACATATATATATATATTTGTACACACAGTATACTACACACCACAACTCTAGAAAAAAATAGAGGCAAATGCAAAATTATCAGTTTCTATGGCTTTACTATTTGTAGGTTATGTATTTGAGTAAAACAAAAATAATAATAATTCTATGAACTACTGACAACCTTTCTCTCAAATTCCAAATATCATTTAGAGCATTTATTTTGCCGAAAATGACAACTGGTCAAAATAACAAATAGATGCAGTGTATTCAGACCTTAAATAATTCAAAGAAAAACAACACTAATGTTTTAACTTTAGCAAGAGTTCAGAAAGCAATATTTGGTGGATAATGCTGATTCTAAATCACATCACAGCTTTCATGCTTCTTGGCGTTGCTTTCTCGCCAGCCTTTCACATTGCTCTAGGGTTGATTTTTTGTCACTCCCTGGTGCAAAAATTCAAGCAGCTCAACTTTGTTTGATAGTTTGTGACCACTCCATCTTCCTCTTTATCACATTCCAGAGATTTTCAATGGGGTTCTGGTCTGGAGATTGAGCTGGCCATGACAGGGTCTTTATCTGGTGGTCCTCCATCCACACCTTTATTGACCTGGCCATTGTCTTGCTGGAAAAAAACAATCCTCAGAGGTTAGGAACATTGTCAAAGCAGAAGGAAGCACGTTTTCTTCCAGGATAACCTTGTACGTACTACATAGCTTGATTCCTGCCTCCATCAAAAGAAAAAAGTAAATAGGAACTACTTTATATCAAAGTATGACAGAGGATGCAAACTTCACAAAAATATTTATTTATTGAAAATAACAAATCCCAGACTCTAGGACTTGTAAGATAAAAACAGAAAATACCCCATAACGAGTGGCTGCTACAAATGTAAACACCATAGAAAAAGTTCCTGTTTTCTATCATAGTCCCAAATGAGCACAGTCTTGGAAACCCTTGGGCACTAAGGGCATACAGCATGCATTGGGAAATACCCACAGGCAGATTAAAGCTCTTTCTACAGCACTATACGGCTCTTGAAACAAGCATGAGTGCTTTACTGATCCAGAACTTAGCATCACAGGGGACTTCCCTTTGAATCTGCAGCCTTTATCACCAAATCTTGTTAGCAGTTACTTCACCAGCATCAGATATATTGCAGACCCCCCAGCATCCACTCTCTTTTTGGCTGTGATAGTGGAGAGGTCCAGAAGCCAAACATCTATGGCCCCGCAGCCAACCTACAGAGGTTGGTGTTTCAGACAACCAACATTACATGTTCGTCCCCCCCCTTTTGGGGCTGGGTTCACAGGGATTTATCAGATGTCCTCACAGACCTTATTCAGTTGTTTTATAGTGCGACGGACACAGTTGTATCCGTTGTGACTGCTACACTTAATAATATAAAGTTGCAAGCCGCTTTTACATTTAAGGGCTCCTGTTATTATAAGGCAAGCGGACAAACTTCTCAACTTGAGAAGATGTCTGCTTGTCTTCGTAAGCATACCAGGCAGTGGATCCTTTTTATCCGCTGCCCGTATGTATCATTACATACTCAAGTAAGCTACGTAAAGCCAGCCCCTTCTCTCGCACAGTCATCGTGTGAGAGAACGGCCTGTCAATCACCCCAAGCAAGTTCGGGGGATTTCTCTTTGCCACCCTCAGAGGTGGCGAAGAGTGTAAGAAGCAGCGGTCTAATGACCGCTCTAACTTTTTACATTGCGGGAAGCAGCTCACATGTGTGAACTTGCCCCGCAAGGACTCCGGAACAGCTTTCCCTGCTTTGCACATGGAGCTCAAAGTAGCAACTTATGATCAATAAAATATATGGACACCAACCATAATATGAGTTTAAAAACAGAAGAGAACGGAACTTATACCATTATAAGCTTAATCAAACAATATATCTATAGTACAACTGCACATAGACTTGAAAGCTTTTTTCGTTAAGCCCACAAGGTGACAATGTATGCAACCTAAACATCCACCTTAATTCATGTTGTAAAAGTAATATTCTTCCAAGTTCCCTCCTCTATGTTCGGGTTTTCTATAGTTTCTTTTTTTCTCTTCTTTTTTTTTTAGTGTACATTATAATTTATGACTGCCGCACTTCTTATTATCAAATTAATTATATTATAGTACCGAGTGCACTCCGTACCTCTTTTGCATTTCAGATATAACAATATTGCCCTTTTAAGATTTATATTTTATAGTAGCCACTCCGTATATCTGTAAATGTTGATCGTTTGGTATCACATAGACATGTAATTTTATCTGTATTTTTTTGTTTGGCATTTGGCTTAAAGGTGAAACTGTAAGCATACAGGAGGAATTACAAAAACAAAACTAAAAAGATTAAAACCACAAATAAATAAATAAAAATTATATATATATATATATTATATATATTTGTTTTTATTGTTATTATTTGCTATTTTTTTTATTTTAATTACCCCTCATAAACTTACTTTCAGATACAGGTATTACACTAGCTTTATGTTTTACAAGCAAGCTGTTAATTGCAACCCAAAAGCTATTTTCATTCCTTCTAAAATTAATGCCATAGTAACATAGATTTTCGTGTTAGTAAAAATACCTTTTTTTTAAAGTTTTTACATTTTAATATTTTGATTATGAACTGACATAGTTTTCAGCTTAGATATATTTCCTCTGTAAAAAAAGAGCTCTCCCATGGTGCTGATTTTTACCCCTAGCCTAATATGCTGATGCTTCCCTGGGCTTTGTATATTAAAGGGACACTGAACCCAAATTTTTTTCTTTTGTGATTCAGATAGAGCAGGCAATTTTAAACAACTTTCTAACTTTACTTCTATTATCAATTTTTCTTTGTTCTCTTTGCTTTCTTTATTTGAAATAAAGGCATCTAAGCTATTTTTTTTTGGTTCAAAACCATAGAATAGCACTTATTTATTGGTGGTGAGCTTACCCACCAATCAGCAAGAACAACACAGTGTGTTCACCAAAAATGGGCCGGCATCTAAACTTACATTCTTGCATTTCAAATAAAGATACCAAGAGAATGAAAATAATTTGATAATAGGTGTTAAATTAGAAAGTTGCTTAAAATTGCATGCTCTCTCTGAATCAAGATAGAAAAAATTGGGTTCAGTATCCTTTTAAAGGACCCAGTAAACACAGTAGAAATTGCATAATTAACAATGCATAATAAAAAGAAATTGCACTTTGTTTGAAATTTAAAATGAGTTGTAGATTGTTTTCTGACAAATATCAGTTAGTTACATTTTCCTTTATCCTGTGACAGCCATCAGTCAATCACAAATGTTTATACATATATTCTGTGAGCTCTTGCACATGCTCAGTAGGACTCGGAGCTTGTGCCTCAGAAAGCCATGCATATAAAAAGATTGTGCACATTAGAGATTAGAAGTTAAGAATGGTGTGTTCTACTCTGAATCATGAAAGTTTCATTTTGACTTCTAGTATTCCTTTAAAAGAACCAATATACTTCTATTCTTTGATTATCATAAAAATATGTTATAGTGATATTAATTTGATAATTTAGTCTGGCATTGATTAAACATTCTTATTGTTGTCAGGCATTTGGAGGCTTGCTCTTGTCAAATAGTGAACAATGTATATAAGTATTGGTTGTGCATTTCCTGTAAGATTAGCCCTCTTCTATGTTAACTTTATATCATTTGCCTTTATTGGTGCAAAGGTTGTTTTTGAGCCATCATTTTCTAGAGGCCCTAAATGACAAGTATGGCTTTTATATAATTTATTAACACTGCTGGTTGTCATGATGAGTCTAATATCATCACGTAGAATACAATGACCTCCTCAAAATAAATAAGGGGGTCACATGCGCCTTCATTTTGTGATTATCACCATTAAGCACCTAAAGAGAAAGCTAATTAGAAGCCCCTATTTCTCGTGTAAAATTCACATACAAAATATCCTGCATGAAGAGAAGACTTTAATAAATGGGAGAACTACTTGAGTGTAAAAATGGGCAACATTTTGTGAAAATTCTTCCAGTTTTCTATTGTTAATTTTTAAACAAACAACATAGGTATAGAATTGTAATTCTTTAAATGCTTTGTAGGTTCTCCCTCACAACTGCCCTCCATTTAATCTTCTACACTCATTCTCTAACACATATTCTGTAATCCCCCTAAACAACTTGTAATTTTTACATCAAACTCTCTCTTTTACCCTGGTCATTCCTGCATTCATACCCTACACTCCCACCACAAGACTGAACATTTGTCTTTCATGATTTAGATAGAGCATGCATTTGTAAACAAGTTTCCAAACTTATTCTTTATCAAATTTGCTTAATTCTCTTGGTATCCTTTGTTGAAATGAAAAGCATATCTAGATATGCTTAGTAGCTGGGAGCTAACTGCTGATTGGTGACTGCCACATATATCTGCTCTTGTGATTGGCTTACCAATGTGTTCAGTTAGTTCCCAGTAGTGCATTGCTGTTCCTTCAAAAAAGGATACCAAGAGAATAAAGCCAAATGGATAATACAAGTAAATTATAATTTTTTTACAATTGTATGTTTTATTTATCTAAATCATTGAAAAAAAAATGTGAGTTTTTATTCCCCTTTAAGTCTACATCACCCTGCTACTCTTTCTCAAATCTATTGACACCTTTTCATACTCTTGACCATCCAATCCTGCTGCAAACCCTACCAAATCCATGTTCATTTGTGACACAGTCTCTCATGAATCTTTTACTATCCCTCTAATTATACTTTCAGTATATTCCCACTTTAACAAATCTTCTGTCTCTTTACTATACTTTTTGGGGGCCTACAATGCTCATTTCTGGGCTAACTTTTTTTTCAGTCTGCCATCATCCCTACGCTCCTTAATCTATTTTTGTGGCTCTCAGTATCTTCTATATGCAAAATCTCTCTTTCCACAAGACATATCTTTATTATCATACATGGCATCAGTTAGGCTTCTCTTTCCAGTTCTATCTACTATCCACACTCAGAAGTCTGCCATCTACTCTCTTGGAGGCCTCATTTGATTGAGAACTTTATATTTTCCCCTCACATTCAGTCACTGGGTAGTTCTTGCAACTTGCACTCTAAAAAATGTTCACACAGGACAAAGCTAAGGTTCTTAACCCCTCCCTCATCGTTACCCACCTCAACTATTGCAATTTAATCCCCTCATCTCCCATGCTGATGTCTGTCCCCACAGCAGTTCATCAAAAATGCATCTGCCATTTTCCTCTTCCCTGTACATCACATCCCATCTCCTCTCTCCTAATGCCCCAGATTGGATCCTGTGCAAACGCCCATTTTATTCTGCAAAGTATAAAACCATGACAATATGTATTTAGTCAGACACCTGGCAATACATATTGCACTTACATGATAAAAGAGAAAAGCAGGCCTCAATACCAAAACTCTTGTTTCAACCCCTCCCGGCTGTGATCCTCCGTTTGCTGTATTAAGGACCGCTCTCAGTTTGTATGTGGGGACTCGCTATAGGCTCCTCACCCAGGACTGCTGATCACACATAGGAGCGCTGCTAAAGTAGTGTTTGTGTTGTTGGTTCAGTACAAGAAAGCAGTTTCAAAAATGAGACCTGGGACCCAGTTGACTCTGTTGTATGTGTTTCTTTCTTGGTTAATATGTTTGTTTGTGTGCACCTGTACTCAATGTATAAAATCCATAAACTCTCCATTGAAAAAAATGTATCTTAATGTGACATTTCAGGGAGAACTCCTCCCTTTCCTTCCTGCAACATAACATTAAAGGGATAAGAAAAGTCAAAATTAAACTTGCATGATTCAGATAGAGCATGTCATTTTAAGACACTTTTAAATTCACTTCTATTTTCAAATGTGCTTTGTTCTCTTAGTATCCCGTATTAAAAATGAATACGCACATATCATACACTAGTGGGAGCTGCTGCTAATTGGTGCCGGCACACATTTGTCTCTTGTGATTGGCTAAATAGATTTTTCAGCTTCCTATCAGTAGTGCAATGCTGTCCCTTTAGCAATGGATAACAAGAGAATGAAGAAAATTTGATAATAAAATTAAATTGGAAAAGTTGTCTAAAATTGTATGTTCTATCTGAATCATAAAAGAAAATTTTGGGATTCACTATCCCTTTAAAAGTGTTTTGAGTGGAGAGTGCAGAGTTTTGGATAATTGATTCTATTGGACTCTAACTGGAGTTTCCCAAGCTCCCCCGTTTGTTGATGGCTATAGAAGTGCACAAACTTCATTGGAAGAGAATTTTATGATTCATAATATTAATAGTTACAGCACTGATATCATACACTCAAAATTGAAACATAAGAAAATAACATATTGGACTTTCAAATTCAACCGTGATGAGAACGATTACCTTACCGGAGCGGTTTACAGGTGGACCCGGGACCCAACCGGAAGCTCAAGAAACGTCACTTCCGGTGCGGCTCGTCGACGAGAACGGAGGTCACAGAAGACGGCTAGCAGCTCTGACAGCACCATGGAATCCACCTCAGGGGATTCAGATGTTGGAGGAGACGGGGCGGTAGGAGGCATCACCGCAAAACCAGTCCACAACAAGGTGTCACAGGTACCGCCAAGGAAGACACGCCGGGCGAACAAACACTAGTGCTGAACATCTCTAAGGTAGAACTCTCAAATGCCCAATACAAGGTGTTGGAGAAGGGACTTTCTTTTTGTAAACAAGATCATTGTAATTGGTTTAAATTAGATCAGGACCTTTACAAATTTAATAGAAACCTTAAGCTAAAATCCTTTTTTTCCAATGCTTATGATGGGTTTAAAAATCAATTGAAAAATGTTTCTACCCCTGATGATTTAGCTATTAAGAGTCTTGGATTGAAAAATAAGAGTGCATTTGTTCCAACTTGCTATGATTCAAGTATTGATGTTTTCATGAAATTGGTTAAGTCTGATTTGGATAACCTTAAGAAAAAATGTTGTAAGAAGAAATTACGTTTTTTGCCCAATATGTCTAAAGAAGATAGTCAAGCCTTACAAGCAATTTGCAATATTAAAGAATTGATTTGCAAACAGCTGATAAGGGCGGAGCCACAGTTATTTTGGATAGGGGGTACTATATTGGTGAAATTAAATCTCAATAGCTTAACACAGATGTATATATGCTATTAACCTCAGACCCCCACATCTAAAATTGCAGTAGACATAAAAAGATGCATCCAGAGAGCATTCCAGAATGGGATTATTGATAATGAAACCAAAAATTAACTATTAAAGAGGAATACACTATACAAGTACTTTACACTCTCCCAAAGGTTCATAAGAATCTAGGGACCCCCCCTGGACGTCCCATAGTGGCGGGTTCTGACTCTATTTTTACAAATATATCCATATACCTTGACAGACTGTTGAGACCATTTGTAGCTCAGGCTATGTCTTTTATTAAAGACACTAATGACTTTTTATCTAAGATTGAGGGTCTGCCAGGAAATATGGATAAATGTATCTTGTATAGCTTGGACATTGTTAGCCTCTACACGTCCATACCACATAGCAGTGGGTTAGATTCTATCAGGTATGCTATTGGCAAAAGTAATAGGTTCACTGCTATGCAACAGCAATTTATTATAGAGTTAATGGAAATTATTCTGCACTGTAATTATTTCCTTTTTGAGGATTCTTATTTCTTACAAAAACAAGGAACTGCTATGGGGTCCAACGTCGCCCCCACCTATGCCAATATTTTTATGAATATTTTTGAGGAGAAATTTGTATATGAAAATGAGCTCTTCATTCTATGTGCGCCACCTGGGTGGCGTTACATAGATGATATATTTGGCATTTGGTGGGGCGACGTTGGATTCCCTACAAACATTTTGTGAGTGAATTGAACAGGGCATCAGGATGTATTAAATTTAACAATGTCTTGGAGTGAAGAATCTATTAACTTCTTGATACTAAAATCTATAAAGATGGGTTCCCCTTCTAAAAACAGATATATTTAGAAAAGGATACTGATAGGAATAGCCTCCTACACTTCTCTAGTGCCCATTCACCTGCTTTGGTGAAATCTTTGCCTTACAGTCAAATGTTAAGAGTTAAGCGAATAGTGAAAGACAAAGCCCTGGCTTTGCAGAGACTACAGGAGATGGGCATTAGATTTGTGCAGCGTGGTTATCCCCCTGATTTGATTCAGGAGACTATTGATAAGGTGATATAACTACCTGACGAAAGGGTTAATACTGGAAATACCAATAAGAGAAAGGACCCTGACAGGATGGTATTTGTCGTCTGGAATACAATTCTTGCAGTTCAGAAATACAAAGGATCATTAGGAAACACTGGCATGTTTTGAGTGAGTGTAATCCTGAGGTACTAGCATTCCGCCAACCACCTATGCCAGCCTACACTAGACTTCCTAGTTTAAAAGATAAAATTGTTAAGGCTGACGTGGGTTCTAGTAAGAAATCCAAATTGGGGTACATTACTTCAGAAAGAAATGGCTGTTTCCCTTGTCTTAATTGCTCCAGTTGCAATAACATGATAAAATCTGATATATTCATCCACCCCCTTACGGGACAGAAATTTAAAATAAAGGGCTACTACAATTGTAATGCTAATTTTGTTATATATCTAATTAAATGTCCGTGTGGGTTAATTTATATCGGAGAGACGACCCAGAGGGTGAGAGATAGAATAATTCAACATAAATCCAATATTAGGACAGGAGATTTAAAGGCCCCAGTTGCCCACCATTTTTTGAGTAAAGGTCACTCTATTGCACAACTAAGATTTCAAATAATAGACCATATACAGAGCCCTAGACCGTGGCGGCAATAGAGAACTGACTTCTCAAAAAAACGTGAGGCATTTTGGATCAATAAATTATAGATTGCTTAATCCCAATGGTATGAATAGGGAACTTGATTTAAGTGTATTCCTGTAAAGTAAAAAGATTTTTATCTTTAATACAATTCCTTTTCTGGCATTTAATTTTATAATTTTATATTTTGACATTTTTTGATATCTGCTCTTCAACAAATGTGATTGTTCTCTTTTTTTAAAAATAAAGTTTTTGTATAATAAAAATTGTATGTTTGATATGGGTTAGACCACTAGATGGCAATAGAGGCTAAGAAAAATGTATATCTAAGTAATTAAGGTGAAAGGTGTGGTCTCACCTGACTGATGGCTATTTAAAGGTGATTAAGTCTAACAAACATTATGTGAACATGACTAAGGGATAACCACCCGAAACGTCGTTCTATTTTACCTGCTCCTATTATGTGTTTAATAAAGGAACTTTTTATATGAGAAGTGGTGCTGCTGCATTCTTTGAAGATTTTGGACTTTCAAAGGAACACATTACCAGCAATACATATCTATCTGAAACAGTGAGACTGAGAAAGACTTAGGGCTCCATGTACTAAGCAGTCAGCGAGCTACCCGCAACAAATCTCGCGTCAAAACTCGCAAACTGATATGTACAAAGTCGTCAACTATGTTCAAACTCGCATCTTTAAAATTGCGAGCGTACTTGTCCGCCAAACCTCGCTACCTCTCCATTTTTCACTGTAATTACACACATTTGACCACCAACTCGCCAAAAACGAATGTACTAAAAAATCTATTTGTCCGCTCGCGACAATTTCCGCTCCCACCTCGTTATTTTTGCCAAGGTACAAAACAATAGGAAAGTCACTCTTAACGCCAGTCTAGACATATATAAAAGGCAGTAATATCAGCCTTGTACTTACATTGTTCATTTCGGACGGAAATATGCCTGAAGGATGGCTTCTAGGTAAGGATAACTGGCGTCTAATTTGTCTCTCATTTCAATGCATAACTGGCGTCTAATTTGTCTCTCATTTCCATGTACATAAATTGCGCCCAATTTGTCGACTGTAATTAAAGAGTAATCTGTATATTTTAAATTTGTATTGTCAATCTTTATAATTATTTTTATATCTTCTATTAGGAGATGGAGGGTACTCAGGTACATGCGGTTTGAAAATGCGGTTTCGATATCTTGATCGTTCTGGTGGTGCGATGCAGTATGCACTTGAGAAAGTTGCAAAAATTATATTGGTTTGCTGCATACTGCACAAAATAGTCGCGGCGAGCGAGGCGTCAAATTTATCAATATTCCGCCACTGCTCGCAGCGGGCTAGACGTGTCTATTTTTTGGGGGATTATTAGTACATAGCGACAGTGGACACCATTTCACCCGCGGCGAGTAACGGCGAGTTTATCCGCGTCTACAATGACGGATGAATTGACTGCTTAGTTTATGGAGCCCTAATACATTTTGTACAGCAATTATAAAGAGTTTGCATTTAGTGTTTAAGGAGATGTCACTTGTATTTTTAAAATGTTGCATTAATTTACAGTGTGTACATTTATTTATACAGCTAATAGTTTTAAATGTTAACAGATTCATAGTGTGCATTTCAGAAATATTAATATTATTTGATTTAAAATGGGCCTTGAATTCATTGTCCTAAATTCAATAAAGACTGATAGTTAAATGAATATCTTGCTTAAAAAAATTGTTGTACCTTTAAATTTGCAGAATTATGGCAACTTTGAATGCATTATCAATAGCACTGCATTTTTCTTGTAGCCATTTACTTTAAATTCAAAGAATGAGTTTTACTGTGTAGGATTTCAGCATTACAAAAACACTTACAAAACAAAACAAATTATCTGTCCATTCTAATAAATTAAAAATAAATAAATAAAATAAAAATGAGACACCCTCTACCATGGCATCTTCAAAATGATATATGGGGGGTGATGGGAGATGCAGGACATTGTTGTCATAGGCGGGACCAGGTGGAGCTCCTGGTGGGAAATAGCAGATGATAACAACTGAAAGGCATATGAGGGCAGTCATTATGTTGAGGGGCTACTACCTCCCTTGGTGATGCCATTGAACCTGTGGGATGAGATACTTCACAAGGTAAATTGAGTCTTTTTAAATTGGACATGTGAAGTCGATGTGTAGGTGAAAAATCCAGACAATGCCTTCAATGCGCCCTAGAAAACACACGATCAGTTTCTCATTTGCGGTTGCGAGATTACTCCCTCTATGATAGAACTACTTTACCATAAAAAATCAGACATGCATATTTTTATATTTTTAACAACAACATGTATTTATGGAACCAGTTTTGCAAATGTGTTTCAATGTGTTGTAATTACAATTACTAGCAGTTCTGGCTATGCAAGCCCTCATTCAGTAACACATGTTAAGTGCAGGAACACTCACTGGCAATGCTGGGAAAGATAGGTAAAGTAAGATTTAATGAATTTCAAACATGATCTCACCTGAACAACAAGCCCCCTCTGTATCCAGAATATAGTCCCAAGGGTGCGCACTATCAAAACAAATGGCAATTGTAGACCGTTTAGGGTGCTAGATTGTAGCAAAATACAATTCAAAAAGATATCTTTAATAGACATGTACATTTAACTAGCACCTTGAGACAATCATGGGTGATTAGATTGCGCTCTATAAGTACCCTTTAGATAGAGATATATAGATAACTATTTGGGGCTAATTTGAATGACGAAGAAAGAGACCGCAAGCCGCATTCAGAAATTTTCCAAAAATTGCTGAATGTACCTTGCGGCCGCCCTCGATAAATAGCCAAATGCATATTTCTAATATTTAACATGATGTTTTAGGGGGTGGACAGCTGTCTTCCATAAAAATACTGGAAAATCTGTAGGTGACTGGGCACAATGGTCTTTTGAGTCATACAATGCCCCCCCCCCCCCCCCGCACCACCAAAGCTCGACATCAGACCCCACTCTTGATCCTACGGTGTATATTTTTCACTAGCCAGTCATTCTACACCTTGACTGCCAAGAACATACAAGTCAATAATTGTATCACTTTGTTTGCCAATAACACATGTAAACAGTAGAAATTTGACCCACTTGACTGTCCCTCACGTTTAATTGAAAAAGGTTTTTATTACGTTTTTTTCCAAAAGTCTTATACAACAGAAGTTCAAGACATATCGTTACAGTTGAAAATACATTCTATACAATATAGATCATCTATCTTACATAGTTCTTTCTTTAACTTTACTAATTGCAACTAATATCAATGTATATTGTCAAAAAAACATTTCTCATTCAACCAGCCACCACATATGATACCAATACTTCAACAAAACCCCAGAAGGAGGGACTGCCCCTCACTTTTTTTTTCAGCATATTTAGAGTGCATTAAGCCATGTGAGGGATTATAAATTTAACACTCATGGACTTTAGAAAATTGGGCATTTAAGTGTCCAGAATTTTTTTTGAAGATTTTACTGGACAGCCTAATAAAACACTAGACTGTCTAGTTGAATAGTGGTTTGTCCACTTAAATACTGGACAACTGGCACCTCTATATATATATATCTTTTTGTGGGGGTACTCACTAGTACTAAGTACCACCACCTCTGACATCTAATAACAGGTAATATTTGGATTTGTCATGTAAATAATCTACTTTTCACAAGAGAGGGCTGCAAAATATATCAAGTACTGTCACCTTTTTTTCCACAAAAAAGCACTTGTATTCTTTGCAATTTATTTCCTATCAGATTTATTATGCTTTTTCTATTTTATTTTTATGTAAACACCCCGCCTTAATGCAATGATATTCAAAGATGTGTTTCTACACTAATGAATGCATTCATAACTAGAGACGACTATTCTCTAGAAAAAAAGTCAAATTATTTCATAAAATCAAACCTTATTCTTTCCTTTGTGTTCCAAACTAAAAAAAATAAAGTGTTCCCTCTCTCTAATTGGATAATATTAAAAATGCATCTGGTTTTATACACATGACAATGCCTTTTTAATTGTGCTTTCTCATTTGCAACAAAATGAATCCTAGAGATAGATGAAAGAACCTTTAAACTTTATGCACATAAAAAAAAATTAGTTATCCCATATTGATAAAAATAGTCATCTGATAAAGAGAGAAAATCCAGATGAAAAATGAAAATCCAATATAAAGAAAATTAAAGTATTTTCTTGTACAATCTCCCTGACATTACAGAAATCTTTTTTATGTTCAGATTTTATGAGAATGGTTTTCAGTAATAGATAGTTCCTTAAAGGGATAGTAAAGTCAAAATTAAACTTGCAAGACTCAGGTAGAACGCCTTCTTTTAAGCATGTTATTTTTTGTCAAACATACTTTGTTTTCTTGTTATCCATTTAAAAAAAATAATATGTACACATCCTACACTGGTGGGCGCTAACTGGCGATTGGTGCCTGTACACATTTGTTTCTTGTGATTGGCTGGCTAAATGTGTTCAGCTAGCTCTCAGTAGAGCATTGCTGCTACTTCAGCAAAGGATATAAAGGGAATGAAGCAGATTTGCTAATAGATGTAAATTGGAAAGTTGTTTAAAGTAAAAGTTAATCCTAGCATTTGTGCAAAGCTAGGATTGACCATTGAAATAAGTAAAGAGAACTTTCATTCATGAAGTATAAAATACTTCATGCAGAAAGCTCTTTTATTTGTTTCAAGCGGTCGTGGTTCTGAGCTGCTCAGGCATCCCACGGCAGAATGCTGTTTTGCTAAGAGGTGACGTTTCCACCTCTTAGCAGACAACATGCAGGAAATCCGGCTCCAAAGGGCGCCAAGCTGGATTTCCCGCACAACGATTGGCTAAAAGGTGAAAACGTCACCTCTCTTTCCAAACAGCGTTCTGCCGTGGGCAGCCTTAGCAGCTCAGAACGGAAAACTCTTGAAACAAATAAAGGAGCTTTCAGCATGAAGTATTTTATACTTCATGAATGAAAGTCACCTTTATTTGTTTCAATTGTCAATCCTAGCTTTTCCCAAATGCTAGGATTGACTTTCACTTTAAAATAGTCTGTTCTATCCGAATCCTGAAAGAAAAAAAAAAAATGGCTTTCATGTCCCTTTTAAGCCGCATTGTAATGTAAAAACTACACGCTTGAATTTGTTATGTTGGTACAATAAGCTGGAGATAAACAACATACTGTTTATAATAATATTATCAAAGAAAATAAAGTCAAAGAAATATTGCACAAGACCTACAAATTGGCTAGCCACATGAGTTTGTAATAATTACACTGTTAAAGAAAGTTCAATTATCTGATTTTTTTTTTACTGCTGAATACTGCACTTGTCATCCACACTCAAAATCTTTAGCCCATTAAACACCAGTCTATATTAGAATTCCTCTGCTGACTGAAGATAAACAAATAGAAACAAAAAAACACGAGTGGGTATCAAACTGGGTGAAAAAAAATTGGTTAATTGAATTCCATCTTCACAATAGGATCTACCAAAGCAAAAAAAAGGCAATCACGACTCTCCACATTCTATTTATACATGTGCATGACTGAAAACTATAAATAGGACTAGGTCACAGATTGTTATATTAAAACAACAAAATATAATGATATTGTTAAAGAAGATATCTTTTCTAGCTCATTAAAATGCTGATGCCATAGAGCAAGCTGTTTCAGGGTTTTAAAAATAAACAGATCTGTTTGAGATTTCATAGTTCCCAGCCTAGGCTACGGGCTGTAAAAAAAATAAAATAAAATGTAAAAACACAGCTTTTAACAATTTAAATTCATCTAGAAATAAACCTTTTTTTAAAAAAGGAAATGCTTTAATTTGTTTCATAATTATTAAGAAAAGGTCAAAAATAAAATATGTGACATAGCAGCTGGTATTAAGCCTAATAAGCCTATTAAAATACTGCTAACATTTTTATAGGGTTGCAAAACACCTCAGAAAGGTTGTGTTACTTTAATAAAACATTTTTCCCTGACTAATTTGGAAAGCCCTAGTGGCAGACCTGTGATATAGCAAGACATAGCCTCAGGCATTTCACCTAATCATAAACCACAGACTCAACATCTCTCACTATGTTTCAGAAACATAGCCTAAAAAAATTAACTGTAAATCTCTCACTTGCAAGGGACAGAATATATTTACACGATACTGATTTCAAGATGTGCATTTATGCATAGGTTATTAAAGGGACACTTAACCTTGAATGTTTTGTGAAAGCATATTAAAGGGACGGACACCATTTTCTTTCATGATTCAGATTAAGAATACAACTTTCCAATTTTATTCTATTTTAACTTGGCTTCAATCTCTTGGTATCCTTTGATAAAGGAGCAACAATTAACTACTGAGACAGGCTAGCTTCCAGCAGTGGATTTAGGGATGCCACATCAGTCATGTTTTCCTGGACACATATAAATTACACATGCTGCAGGGTGTGCAGGAAGGAGCATGTATTCTTGTTCCTCCCTGCAGTATGTGTAACTCATAAGTGTCCAGGGAAACATGGCTCAGGTGGCAACTCTAAGTGAGTGGATTGCTGCTCCTGAGCATAGCTGACCAAAAAAAAGTGTCCAAATATGCAGATAACTATAGGATATAGACACCTGTGGGTAATGTATTACTTGCTAGCAGCTGCCCCTGTGTGCAGAGATCCCCCCCACCAAAGTCACTGCAAGCAGTGCAGCTGATCACAACCTATGGGGTCAATTTATGTAGGTTCGAGCGGGCATGATCCGATATAGCGTATCATGTCCGCTACACATCGATAAATGCAGACAGTATACGCTGTCGGCATTTATCATTGCACCAGCAGTTCTGGTAAACTGCTGGTGCAATACCGCCCCCTGCAGATTCGCGGCCAATCGGCTGCTAGCAGGGGGTGTCAATCAACCCGATTGTATTCGATCGGGCTGATTGTTGTCCGCTACCTCAGAGGTGGCGGACAAGTTAAGGAGCAGCTGTCAGGCGGACCTGAAGTGGAGTGGGTCGGAAGCAGCATCCTCTGCTTAAAGGGACACTGAACCCAATTTTTTTCTTTTGTGATTCAGAGAGAGCATGACATTTTAAGCAACTTTCTAATTTACTGCTATTATCAATTGTTCTCTATTCTCTTTGTATCTTTATTTGAAATGCAAGAATGTAAGTTTAGATGCCGGCCCATTTTTGGTGAACAACCTAGGTTGTCCTTGCTGATAGGTGGATAAATCCATCCACCAATCAAAAACTGCTGTCCAGAGTCCTGAACCAAGAAAAAAAGCTTAGATGCCTTCTTTTTCATGTAAAGATAGCAAGAGAACGAAGAAAAAATGATAATAGGAGTAAATTAGAAAGTTGCTTAAAATTGCATGCTCTATCTGAATCACGAAAGAAAAAATATGGGTTCAGTGTCCCTTTAATAAGTTGACCCCTAAGTATCAAGTGGGTAAGTAATACAGGTTTTTAAATTACATTTTTTTTCTGGGACATATAAATACTACTTGGAATTTAATTTGCTTTTACAAATATTTGCAGGTTTAGTAGCAACTTAGTCTTAAAGGGATAGTAAAGTCCATATTGATTTAGATAGGTCATGCAACTTCAAACAACTTTCTAATTTAGTTTTATCATCAAATTTGCTTTGTTCTCTTGTTATTCTTAGTTGAAAGCTAAACCTAGGTAGGCTCATATGCTAATTTCTAAACCCTTGAAGACTGCCTCTTATCTAAATGCATTTGACAGTTTTTCACAGCTAGAGGGCATTCGTTCATGTGTTTCATATAGATACTGTGCTCATGCACGTGAAGTTATTCAAAAGTCAGCACTAATTGCCTGAAATGCAAGTCTCTCAAAAGATCTGAGATAAGGAGGCAGTCTGCAGAAGCTTAGGTACAAGGTAATCACATTGGTAAAAAGTATATTATTATAACTGTGTTGGTTGTGCAAAACTGGGGAATGGTAAATAAAAGGATTATCTATCTTTTTAAACAATAACATTTTTGGTGTTTACTATCCCTTTAAATTCCAACATAACACAATTATTCTCCTTTACCAAAAGTAAATACATATTAAATAGTCATTTTATGAATAGTACTTTTTGTAAATAACCTAGACTTTTTGGAGCTATAGCACTCTAAATTGATCAAGTTAAGGAATGATCTGAAGGCCTTCAAGATATAATAATGATAGGCGAGTGTGAAAGGGACAAGGGTAAAGATAGAACAGTAAATAATTCAAATTGAGTGGAAAGATTTAGCAATACCACGGCCTAAAGCAGCATGTCTTTGAATCAAGGCCAGAGCTGACTCACTGCCAACATGCAGAAAGCTGTAGGAATGTTTCATACAATGTAAACAGTAATGCCTGCTTCTGAGATCACAAAGAAAGGAGTCCACAATTTGAGAGGAAATTAAATAAATGACAGAATTTTTGGAAAGCATTAAAGCAAGACGATACTGTGCAAATTGGTGTAATTTAGTTTTACTTTGCAAACTTTTGTCAGCAAAAAGCTGATGAAAATAAGACTGTTCAAACGTGTCTAAAGGTTTTACAATACAGCACCTGTGTACTTAGTGTTGTCAGCATGGTTTTCAATCTGATTCTCTTAAAGGGACAGTAAAGACCTTTTAATTGCAAGACATTTCTGCTGCGCTGCTATAGAATTACATAATAGCCAAGTCTTAAAGGGACAGTAAAGTAAAAAATAAACATTCATGGTTCAGATGGAGCATGACATTTTAAACAATTTTCTAATTTATTTCTATTACCACAATTACTTTGTTCTCTTTGTATCCTTTTTTTGAAGAGTACAACTAGGTAGGCAGATAGGAGCTTTGGAGTGTGCACGTCTTTGCAACTATGTATAACAATGTTACAAACACAGCTGCCAGATGGCCAAATATATGTGAACACCCCTGAGCTCATCTAGGCCCTGATATCCAAAAGCTCTCTGCTCAGGTGAGATATTCTAAAATGATCCTCCAGCACTGCAAGATCCCTATTGAAATTTTCAAAATGCAGATTTTCCTTTACTTCTCCAAGGGGCGTTCCCTGTATTTCTGTGTGTGAAGGAGAGACAATACTGGTGCAATATAGTACTGCATGACGTGATATTACACATTCTAATTATGCCTTCACAGTTTCTGTGTAACTTTAACAAATTAGGCCCATATTATATATATTTATGTGTAATAATTGCACTTTGCCTGTCTCTTATTTAAATTAAAACTGAAAAACTGTCAGCTTCAGTTTCCCAGAGAGCTTCAGTACTTTCTATGGGCCAGATAATCAAACATTCTCTAGTTTAGAGATAAAACTTTCACAGAAGCAGAGTTCACTGAATTCTCTAAAAAAAGCAGTGGAACCTGGAAATCCCAGAGAGACGACAGATGCCTTCCATAGAAAGTAATGAAGCTCTCTGGGATACAAAATTTCACATGGGAAAGAAAAGGTAACTGAAGAATCCCTGGGGCTGATATAAAGGGGCCTATTTAAGAACGTGCGAGCATATATTATCCAATATTGAGGATTGTGTCCGCTGCACATCGATAAATGCCGACAGCATACGCTGTCAGCATTTATCATTGCACCAGCAGTTCTTGTGAACTGCTGGTGCAATGCTGCCCCCTGCAGATTCATGGCCAATCAGCCACTAGCAGGGGGTGTCAACCGGAGCTTGATAAATAGGCCCCAAAGGCTCTATTTGCATCAATTACAAATAAAACTGAAATGTTTTCACTAAATTTAATTTGCTTTTGTCTATATTTTAGTATATATTACTATTCTGTTAAAATAAGTGTATTATGAATTTTGTGCAAACTTCCCCTGCATACAGCTTGCAAGACAAATCAGTCAGACCAGCTTGTTTAAAATGCTTACAAAATTACACAAGACATGTGAGAGAGTTTCAGCCATACCCTGGGAACTCCTCTGTTCAGCCCAGGGAAATGCACTGTCCCTCCCACTTTCTGAAGCTCTCAAGGTGCAATGTAATTTTGTAAAAGCTACACAGAAATATACAAAGTAACACAGACATTTGTAAAATCACAGCTAGAGCTAAATCTAAATTTATCAACGAATAAATGAGTGCAATGCTTAAAGGGATACTGTTTAAAATAATCCAAAATACAACGCACAAAATTCTCATATCATGCAGTTCTGTATTGCACTGGTCTTGTTTCCCCTTCATATATAGATATGAGAGAGATCTTGTTGTACTGGAGCGTTCCACCCTTTTTCTTTTGAATATTCAGTTTAGCCCCTGTGAAGTCTGAACTGGAGTTTCTCTGCAAGCTGGAGAACCTTTGAATATCAGGGTCCTAGGATTACTCTTAACAAAGGATACCAAGAGAACTAAGCAAAAATGATAATATACATAAATTGGAAGGTTGTTGAAAAGTATACTCTATTCAATCGATTTTACTTTGACTTTACTGACCTTTTACCTTTTTTAAAAAAAACAAAATTGACATCCTTTTTACTGCAACAATTTTTAAATAACCAAACTCCACCCACCATTTGCCTTATTTGGAGAAGCCCTAATTTAAACAGCTCTTTTGCTAAAAAAAACAAACACCCCCTAAAAATATACATTACACAAAATAACAAATTATCAAAAATAAAAAAAAATTCCTTTTCTAATAACCATAAAAAACACTCACCCCAAAATAAAAACCTAATCTAGAATGAACTACCAATGGCCCTTAAAAGGGCCTTTTGTAGGGCATTGCCTTAAAGATATCAGCTCTTTTAGTGAAAAAAAATTAGAAAGACCCACTAACATTACAAACCACCACCCCCCAAACCCCCAAAATAAAAAAAAAATATCTAAAAAAACTAAGCTACCAATTGCCCTAAAAAGGGCATTAGTATGGGCATTGCCCTTAAAAGGGCATTTAGTTATTTTTCTGCCCAGACCCTAAACTAAAAAAAAAACACCCAAAAAACCCTTAAAAAAGCCTAACACTAACCCTAAGACGATCCACTTACAGTTTTTGAAGTTCCCGCTTGAACGATCTTCATCCCGGAGTTGAAGTCCTGATCCAGACGGCCAGAAGTCTTCATCCAGGCGGCCTCTTCAATCTTCATCCAGGCGGCATCTTCTATCTTGATCCCGGAGGCGCAGAGTGGGTTCATCCTGAAGACATCCGGTGCGGAGCATCCTCTTCATATGGTCGCCGCCGAACACTGAATCTTCAATGCAAGGGACTTGATCCAAGATGGCGTCCCTTGGATTCCTATTGGCTGAAAAATTTTAATCAGCCAATAGGAATTAGAGCTGCTAAAATCCCATTGGCTGTTCAAATCAGACAATAGGATTTAAGGAGTTCTAATTCTATTGGATGATGAATCAGCCAATAGAATGAGAGCTGCTTAAATCCTATTCGCTGATTTGAACAGCCAATAGGTACATTTTAATATAAAGTTAGGGGTTGTTAGGTTTAGGGGTAAATAGTTTAATTTAGTTTATTTTGATGTGGAGGGCTTTCAGTTTAGGGGTTAATAGTTTAGTTTAGTATATTTCGTTGTGGGGGCTTGTGGTTTAGGGGTTAATAGGCTTAGTATATTGGCGGTGGTGTAAGGCTTAATAACTTTAGTTTTGTGGGGGCGATGTGGGCGGATGGGAGATTAAGGGATAATAATATTTAAATAGTGTTTGCGATGCGAGAGGGCGATGTCTGGGAGTGGCGGAATAGGGGTTAATATTTTTTTAAAGTGGCTGTGATATCGGGAGCAGCAGATTAGGGGTTAATAAATTTAATATAGTGTTTGTGATGCGGGAGGGCCTCGGTTTAGTAGTTAATAGGTAGTTTATGGGTGTTTAATGTACTTTGTAACACTTTAGTTATGAGTTTTTTGTTACAACTTTGTAGCATAAAACTCATAACTACTGACTTAAGATGGCGTTACAGATCTTGTCGTTTTAGGCTGTAACGCTCGCCTTTTAGCCAGAACGCAAAACTCGTAATACCGGCGCTATGGGAATCCCATGAAAAAACTTAATTTTTAGGAGTGCGGTACTGATGTTGCGTTACAGGCTAAAAGGCTTGCGGTACACCCAGTGGAGGCTCCTCCATATGTGCACTGTCGCACGTGAACCCCCAGGGGGCAGAGGAGGGGAAAAAAATGAGCAGAAAAAAAAAATGAGCAGGAAAAAAAAAAATATGAAAAATATATTTTTTTATTTTTTATGTATATTATTTTATATTGTATTTATTATATTTATTGTGCAGTGTGCAGTGTATACTATCAGTATCATGATCATGATGCCAGGCTGCCAGCTTAAGCTGCTTGCAATGCTATCACATCAGATATTTTCATTTTGGTACCAGGTACATTTGAGTTTATTAGGCAGGAGGCAGGAGCTAGGACCGGATGGACACTTCAGTGTGTGCTGACGTCCGTGACGTCACACACACCACAGCACCACGGCGCTCGTCGCACTGCTGCCTGAGGGGGCTGAGAGAGGCTGAGTCTGTGAGTCATAGATTGACAGTCAGGCTCCAGTCTCCACCCCCCACTCGCACGTGCGGTAAGGAGCTCTATATGCCTGTACAGTGATCGCAATGTATTCACTGTGCAGGCGTAGCTCCTCCCCAGCTTCATGCCTATAGAGGCATAATTGCACAGGCTGAACTGTGCGGTCGTTCAGCCTGTGCTCTGTCTCCTCCCCCAGCCTCTCAATCCGGACTGTGTGATAGGCTGAGAGGGCTCCCTGGCTCACGTGATGGTCCCCACGAGGCTCATCCCGGCTCAACGGCACGAAAATCTTTGTGGAGATAGCCGTTGAGCTGAGAGGAGGCGTTTTGCATAGCTCTGTTGTGCAAAAATCTGTTAGCAAAAAACGAATTTGTTTTGCTGCCTGCTGGCAGCCATCAACAGTCAACACAGTCATATTTGCTGCTGCTGAGCCTGAGCTGCAGTGTGCAAATAGCCTTAGGGCTCCTTAGGCTAATTAATAAATATAGGATAATATAGACAGTGAGTGAGTTAGAGTTCAGTTAGCCATTATTACATTTAGCTTAGCTTAGCAATAGAGTTTAGAACTTAACTTTAGATTCATCTCTGTTGTGCAAAAATCTGTTAACTGCAAAAAACGATTTTGTTTTGCTGCCTGCTGGCAGCCATCAACACAGTCATATTTGCTGCTGCAGTGTGCAAATAGCCTTAGGCTAATAATAGACAGTGAGTGAGTTAGTTAGAGTTAGCCATTATTACATTTAGCTTAGCTTAGCTTAGCAATAGAGTTTAGAACTTAACTTTAGATTCACAGTCACTAACTACTAGTATTCTATTATCTATCTATAGAACATAGTTACTAATTAAATTTTATACTACTATATTATATTAGTTCAGTAAGTTGTTTGACAGTTTGTGGGCAGATATTTTAATGATTTTTGCTGCAGGCCTGCAGTTTTTTATATAGAGTAACTGAGTGAGTTGAGTCTTGAACTACTAGTGTTGAAAAAAAAATCTTTTTTTTTTCTACTTGTAATTTAAACAACAGATACAGTCTGAGTCTGAGATTGCTTTTTATATAGAGTAACTTGAGTTGAGTCTTGAACTTGAACTAGTGTTTAAAAAAAAACATTTTTATTTTTCTACTTGTTATTTAAACAACACATACAGTCTGAGTCTGAGATTGCTTTTTATTTAGAGTAACTTGAGTTGAGTCTTGAACTTGAACTAGTGTTAATAAATAAATAAATTCATTTTTCTACTTGTAATTTAAACAACAGATACAGTCTGAGTCTGAGATTGCTTTTGATATAGAGTAACTTGAGTTGAGTCTTAAACTTGAACTAGTGTTAAAAAATAAATTTATTTTTCTACTTGTAATTTAAACAACAGATACAGTCTGAGTCTGAGATTGCTTTTGATATAGAGTAACTTGAGTTGAGTCTTAAACTTGAACTAGTGTTAAAAAATAAATTTATTTTTCTACTTGTAATTTAAACAACAGACACAGTCTGAGTCTGAGATTAGCAAGTTTAGAAGTATACTGGACTTTTAGGGAGTTCTTTAACAATTTAGTTCAACTTCTAGTTGATATTTTCTAATAGCTGCAAGAGCAGCAGAGCTACCTAGCCTACAAGTTATATATTAGATAACAACCGCCAAACTATTTAAACTATTACTTCAAGTTGAGTTGTATATTTGCTAACAGCTGCAGAGCTAACTACCTACAAGTTATATATATAATATTAGATAGCAACCGCCAAAATATTAAACTATTACTTCAAGTTGAGTTGTATATTTTATAACAGCTGCAGAGCTACCTACCTACAAGTTATATAATAATATTACATAACAACCGCCAAAATATTAAACTATACTTCAAGTTGAGTTGTATATTTTATAACAGCTGCAGAGCTACCTACAAGTTATATATATAATATTGAGATAACAACTGCCAAAATATAAACTATTACTTCAAGTTGAGTTGTATATTTATAAACAGCTGCAGAGCTACCTACCTGCTACCTACAAGTTATATATTACATAAAAAACCGCCAAAATATTAAACTATTACTTCAAGTTGAGTTGTATAGATTTTATAACAGCTGCAGAGCTACCTACCTACAAGTAGTATATATAATAATATTAGATAACAACTGCCAAATATTAAACTATTACTTCAAGTTGAGTTGTATATTTTCTAACAGCTGCAGACTTTTGCAAAGGGGTGTGCCTTTTAAAAATGGGTGTGGCTTGTTAAAAGGGGGCGTGGTTTTTAAAAAGGGTCATGTTTTTCAAAGGGGCGTGGCTTTTCTAAAAGGGCAGGGTCTTGTGCACCCCCATTCTAAAACTTCACCAGACGACCACTGGGTACACCTATACCGACAAGACTTGTAATGGCTGCGTTAGGGAAAATAATGCGTTATGGGCCACAACGCTGCTATTTTGACTCATAACGCAAAAACTTGTAATCTAGGTGATTGTTTATAGCAATGTTTATACATAGTTGCAAACTCTGCTGCCCAGAGTGGTCTATGTATAACAATAAGGTAGAATAATTGGTACTAAGTAATAGGCAGGAATGGACACAGAGGCCAAATGACTCCCTTGGTCTTTTGCATAGGGAGTTTTTTCGAAGGACAAGTTATCAATACTATTATTGCTAATAAGCAAGAGTTATTTGTGTCTATTCTGTGTGTTTCCTGTTAAACTCTGAGGTATTAGCAAACCAGCATTAGAGCCAACTTGCGTCTTCCTCCATAAAGAAGTAAAATGTAGAATAGAACCAACTTGTAAAATGTTAACATAGTTGCAAACTATTAAGCATGATACCAACATTAGAATTATAAGTAATGTGCTTTTGGGGGTAATGGCTGTAAAACATAGCGTGTTTAGAAGAATATTTTGAAATGTTTTAATCAGATGGGTAGTTCTTCAAGGAAATAGTAGCAATTGTTTTAAATTACTGACCGGCAATGCCATAGTTTAAGTTTATTTTACTGTATCTTGAAAAACTGCTGCCCTCATTTTACCAGGGTTTTGCTAGAGTTCTTCATAAGCCTCTTATCTGCATGCAAAACACACATATCTGGATAATTTACTGGTAAATGCAATTATGCTAGTGCGGTTTTAGTACTTAGAAATTATGAACATTTCTCTTTACTTATAAATGGACAATCTTAGCTATTAAAGTTGAATAAATGAATGCCTTGAGGAATAATTTTTTAATATGTAGGGCTTCTGTGAAGAATGTTCATTTGTTTTGGTTGTTTGAGCTTAGAATACATTTTACTTACTTAATTACAAATACAGTCTGGCAGCATTTATCACCCAGTTCATATTCATCAATAAACATTTATTTTAAGTCATACAGGGGAATAGATGAGACATTTTGATCATAATTTCCCTAATGAAAATGACCATATTAATTTATGTCATTCATTTAGTGAGATATTTAGGTTTATTGTACTGTAAATTATGAGGATAATGGCTTGCTACACTTTTATCATGTTGAGAGTAGTATTTCAGTGCCATAAAAAAAATGCTAGTCACATTATGTAGTAATAACAAATATGTTAACTCAAAGTAAACATTAAAAGAAACAACAGATTGTGTTAAAAACCCCCGCAAACAACTTACTTGTTTTCTTGCTAAATAAGCACTTAGAAATGATCAGTGTAGCCACTGCCTGCAACTAGATAAGAGAGCAGATTTTAAATAACTTAAGTTCTACTGTCAGATGATATGTGCAGCAAAAGTCTCCTACTAAGCATGGGCAATAAACTGACTAGATGTCAGCTAGAGCAGATATCTCCTAGCAACACTTCAAAGGAAAAGCTGCTTTTCTTCCTTTAAAGACCACAGCCCATTATGGGGTTGCGACAGGTAGTAATGGACCATGCACAAATGGCATAAAAATAATAAAATAAAAGGTAAAATCATTTTAAAAAGATGAATAATACATATTGCAATGATTTATATTTAAGTATACCCCATTGCTTAATGTTAAACAGATTGTTTTTATATCCCTTTAACCGCTGACTTACATGACAGCCAAGGGGGTTATCTTGAATTTCAAACCTAATTTAATTTCTGTCTACCAGCAAAATTTGCAACAACCAACTAAGTAATATCTTACATCAAAGAGGTTATCTGTGACTGTCAACGATCCCACAGATACATGATATCCCATTGGCTACCACTGAGGTTAGCACCCTTTCCTGGTAGCAATAGTGTAACACTAAAGACCTTCTAATTACAAAGCATTTTTCAATAGTCAAACTTCCTCCCAAAACATACCTTACTGTGGAGGAGCCAATCGATGCTTTAGTCTACAGACAACAAGGCTAGCCACAGTCATTATGTCAGTATAATGTGTATTCTTTTGCAGTTATCTTCTGAAACCCAGTGTGCATATCTACTCTGAGAATTAAAACTTCTACTATTTCTGCTTCACTAAATGTAAAAATTTTCACCAGCCAACTCTCTAATTAAGCAACAGTAGCAGGACAGAAAATGACAATAGTTAGAATTAGAGATGTGCATTCGGGCTGATTCGGCAAGTTATCAGATACACGAACAGTCAAATAAATTATTGGACGGAACTAATAAAGAACAAATGATTCCATGAACAAACTGATTCTTTCTTTTATTCATACAGTTTGATGCTAACAGAGAAGGGAGGGGAGGAGGTATATTGTTTGTAATGATTTACCAGGGGTCTGACCATTCATGTGTCCATTATCCACGGTCCAATTCTGCCATAGTATTGCTAATGATTTATGTTAGTGACAGTCAGGCACTAAGGTCGAGATTACATATGCGGCGCAGATTCAGTGTAACTGCTGAAACCGGCATCGCCCCCGTAAATTCACCTTGCACATCGGGGAATCTAATAAACCCCGCTGGCAGTTTATAAACTGCCTTAAGTCTGATAAACTAGCGATGTCCAGAAATGTGAATAAATACAAATTTCTGGAGTTGCCAGTGACTTACGGCACTTTAGAAACTGCTGGCGCCTAAGAAAATATCAAATCTCCCGTAAAAGTCTAACCCATCTTCCAAAAATAAACCCGATATGTAAAACCCCTATTTCCGCCATCAACCCCATATCGGAACTAATTCGGAACCCCTAAACCGCCATTAACCCACAACGCCAACTACCTAATTACACTATTAACCCCTAATCCACCATTCACCCACATCGCAATCTACCTAATAAAAATATGAATCACTAATCCACCAGCCCCCACAACGCAAAGTACCTATCAACACTATTAACCCCTAAACCGCCAACCCCCACATCACAATTAACCTAATTAAGATATTAACTCCTAAACCCCCAACCCCCCACAATGCAAATAAATAAATAAGTTACTAAGCCCCCTAACCAAACACCCTCTAAGTTAACCCCAATTACCTCAAATTAAAAAATACTAAATTACAATTAAAAGAAAACATTACTTTAAAAAAAAAAACTAAGTTTAAATTAATCTAAAATTTCAAAACTAAAAGTCTAATATTACAGAAAATAATTAAACCAAATTATCAAAAATAAAAAAATAGGCTTAATCCCTATGAAAATAAAAAAAGACCCCAAAAATAAAAAACACCCCCTAATCTAAAACTACCAATAGCCCTTAAAATGGCCTTTTGTAGGGACATTGCCCTAAGTTAAACAGCTCTTTTACATTTAAAAAAAATTAAGTCCCTCCCAACAGTAAAACCCCCCACCTACCAAACCCCCCCAAAACCAAAAAAAAACTAACACTAAAAAAACTAAACTACCTATTGCCCTTAAAGGGGGCATTTGTATTGGCATTGTCGTTAAAAGGGCATTTAGCTCTTTTACTGCCCTTAAAAGAGAACAAAGCAAATTTGATAACGGAAGTTAATTGGAAAGTTATTTAAAATTTCATGCTCTATCTAATCATGAAAGTTACATTTTGGACTTGAATATCCCTTTACTGTCCCCTAAAATTATTGTTCAGTTCTCTTTGTAAAACATTTTCTAGTTCCTGTTGTTGCATCCTAGTTATAAATGAATCTTTCAACTGTTGGCATTTCCTAGCAGTATCATTTTGTGGGCTTCCCATTGGCGTTAATGTAATTGAACACATTTAATGTCTAACAAATTTGTTATCAGAATATTCGACCAAACCAAACAAGACCACGGACGAAATTTTGACGAACAGAATCAATGAAAATTCAGAACCAAATCTTTCCTCTTGAACCAAATTTTTTTGCCTGTGCACATTGGTAATAAAGAGCATTTTAATGCAAAAAATAGATGTTCTTTGTTTTTAAAAGCATGTAGTTTTGGGTTGCATTATAAAACCATGTTTTATCCCCTTCAAAGGGATTAATGCATCGTAAGAGGCAGAGGTGTATTTTGGCCTAAGAGCTTACATGATTCTAGGGGTGTATAATAAGAGACTGCCCATGGAGCTTACAGTTTAGAGGTAGCTCTGAACCTTTCTTTTATTCAGCTACCTAACCTTTAGTTCTGTTGGCTTTCAGCACTTAGTATTATGTTTGGGTTATGTCTATTGCAACAATGTGTTGCTATTGCAACATGTGTGTCTATGTCTGTGTGTGTGTGTGTGTGTGCATGCATTTGTATGTGTATAATTCTGCGTGTAAGCATTTATTTTGAAAATGCCATACAAAAATTCACATTACTCCCTGGCCAAAAAATATTATGGCCAAAAAATGCCTAAAGCCTTAGAGGGGAGGGGCAGCATAATTTTGAGTGCCTAGGGCAGCACAAAACTTAAATATGCCACTGGTAAGAGGCCATCTATAGAGAACACACATTGCATTTCACAAGCAGTAAACTATCAGTGAGTGGCAATCCCTCAACCTAAAAATTACTGGTTGTGTTCTGCTGGTTGAGTATTACCTATCGGCCAGATTACGAGTTTTGCGCTAGGAGCTATGCGGTGCTACCGTGCAGTTTTTATTTCACCGCTCACTTTCCTACAGTGCTGGTATTATGGGTTTTCATAAACACGTCGTTAAAAGACAAGAAGTGAGCGTAGAGCAAAATTTTGCTCCACACTACACTCCAATACCAGCACTGTTTAAGTCAGCAGTGAGCTGGTCGTACGTGCTCGTGCACGATTTCCCCATAGACATCAATGGAGAGAGCCGGCTGAGAAAAAGTCTAACACCTGCCAAAAGGCAGCGTAAATCTCAGTAACACAGCCCCATTGATTCCTCTGGGGAAACACATTTTATGTTTACACCTAACACCCTAACATGAACCCCGAGTCTAAACACCCCTAATCTTACACTTATTAACCCCTAATCTGCCCGCCTCTGAACATCGCCCACACCTACATTATATTTATTACCCTAATCTTCCGCCTCCAATGTCACCGCAACCTACCTACCTTATTAACCCCTAATCTGCCCACCCCCAACGTCTCCGCCCACTATATTAAATGTATTAACCCCTAAATCTAAGTCTAACCCTAACACCCCCTAACTTAAATAGTAATTTAAGAATAAATCTAAAATAAAAGATACTGATCATTAACTAGAATTATTCCTATTTAAATCAAAATAGCCTATAAAATAAACCCTAAGCTAGCTACAATATAACTAATATGTACTTTGTAGCTAGCTTAGGGTTATTTTTATTTTAAAGGGCAAGGTTTGTATTTATTTTAACTAGTAGAAGATAGTTACAAATAGTTCTTAACTATTTAATAACTACCTTGCTAAAATAAATACAAATTGACCTGTAAAATAAAACCTAAGTTACACTAACACCTAACACTACACTACAATTAAATAAATTACCTATATTAAATACAATTAAATAAATTAAATTAAATTAGCTAAATCACAAAAAACAAACAAACACTAAATTACAGAAAATAAAAAACAAATTACAGATCTTTAAACTAATTACATCTCAATCTAATAGCCCTATCAAAATAAAAAAAGCCCCCCCAAAATAAAAAATAAACTCTAGCCTAAATTAAACTATCAATAGCCCATAAAAGGGCCTTTTGCGGGGCAGAAAAAAAAAAAAAATACAAACAACCCCCCCAACAGGTAAAACCCACCACCCACACAACCAACCCCCAAAATAAAAGCCTAACTAAAAAAACCTAAGCTCCCCATTGCCCTGAAAAGGGCATTTAGCTCTATTGCAGGCCCAAAGCCCTAACCTAAAAAATAAACCCACCCAATATACCCTTAAAAAAATCCTAACCCTAACCCCCGAAGAGTTCAGCTTACCAGGTAGAAGTCTTCATTCAAGCGGGCAAGATGTCATCAAGGAAGCCGGCAGAAGTGGTCCTCCAGACGGGCAGAAGTCTTCATCCTGACGGATTTTTTCTAACTTTATTCCGATTGGCTGATAGAATTCTATCAGCCAATCGGAATCTAAGGATGCCATTTCGGATGATGTCACTTAGTGATATTCCTTACGAAGAAGACGTTGTGTTGAAGAGGATGCTCCGCGCCGGATGTCTTGAAGATGGAGCCGCTCCACGTCGGAAGGATGAAGATAGAAGATGCCGTCTTGGATGAAGACTTCTGCCTGTCTGGAGGACCACTTCTGCCCGTCCTGGAGGAACCACTTCTGCCCATCTGGAAGGACCACTTCTGCCGGCTTCCTTGAGGACAGCTTGCACTTGGATGAAGGACTTCTCCCGTAAGTGAATCTTCGGGGGGTTAGAGTTAGGATTTTTTTTTTAAGGGTGTATTGGGTGGGTTTATTTTTTTAGGGTTAGGGCTTTGGGCCTGCAATAGAGCTAAAATGCCCTTTTTAGGGCAATGCCCCATCCAAATGCCCTTTTCAGGGGCAATGGGGGAGCTTAGGGTTTTTTTAGTTAGACTTTTATTTGGGGGTTGGTGTGGTGGGTGGTGGGTTTTACTGGGTTGGAGAGGTTGTTTTGGATTTTTTTTACAGGTAAAAGAGCTGATTTCTTTGGGGCAATGCCCTGCAAAAGGCCCTTTTAAGTTTAGTTTAGGCTAGGGTTTTTTTTTATTTTGGGGGCCGGTCTTTTTTTAAATTTTGATAGGGCTATTAGATTAGGTGAATTAGTTTAAATATCTTGTAATATGTTTTTTATTTTCTGTAATTTAGTGTTTTTTTGTGATTTAGCTAATTTTATTTATTTAATTGTATTTAATGTAGGTAATTATTTTAATTGTAGTGTAGTGTTAGGTGTTAGTGTAACTTAGGTTAGGTTTTATTTTTCAGGTCCAAATTGTATTTATTTTAGCTAGGTAGTTATTAAATAGTTAATAACTATTTAGTAACTATTCTACCTAGTTAAAAAAATAAAAACTTGCCTGTAAAATAAAAATAAACCCTAAGCTAGCTACAATGTAACTATTAGTTATATTGTAGCTAGCTTAGGGTTTATTTTATAGGTAAGTCTTTAGTTTTAAATAGGAATAAATTTAGTTAATGATAGGAATTTTATTTAGATTTATTTAAATTATATTTAAGTTAGGGGGGTGTTAGGGTTAGACTTAGTTTAAAGGGTTAATAAATTTAGAATAGTGGCGGCAAATTTGGGGTGACGGCAGATTAGGGGTTAATAAATGTAGGTAGGTGGCGGTGATGTTGGGGCAGCAGATTAGGGGTTTAATAAATATAATGTAGGTTGCGGCGATGTTAGGGGCGGCAGATTAGGGGTTAATAAATATTTATAACTAGTGTATGCGAGGTGGAGTGTGGCGGTTTAGGGATAATATGTTTATTCTAGTGGCGGCGATGTCCGTAGTGGCAGATTAGGAGTTAAAAATTGTATTATAGTGTTTGCGATGCGGGAGGGCCTCGGGTTTAGGGGTTAATAGGTAGTTTATGGGTTTTAGTGTACTTTGTAGCACTTTAGTTATGAGTTTTATGCTACAGCGTATGTAGTGTAAAACTCATAACTACTGACTTTAGGAATGCGTTAGGAATCTTGGCGGTAGAGGGTGTACCGCTCACTTTTTGGCCTCCCAGGACTCGTAATTACCAGTGCTATGGAAGTCCCATAGAAAAAAAGGGTTTACAAAGTTTACGTAAGTCGGTTTGCGGTAAGGCCAAAAAAGTGTGCGGTTGCCCCTAAACCTGCAAGACTCGTAATAGCAGCGGTAGTGAAAAAGCAGAGTTAGGACCTGTTAAGCGCTGCTTTTTTAACTTACCCGCAAATCTCGTAATCTAGCTGTATGTCTTTAAATTCACATTTTAATGAACTGGAGCATTTAATTTTTACATTAGTATGTTCTTTATGTTCTCTCTGCATGAAGTGCTATTATTCCAACTTCCAGACTAGAAAGTCTTTGTTGCTATTGTAATATGCTGGAAATTCTTACCCACGCACCTTAAAATGAATGGACCAAAATACATTTTAAACTGTTTCTGTCTTGTTTGCAATATAATTAAAGTGAATACACAACACCCTTTAGAATTCGTTAAATTGGTATTAAGGCTTCAATTAACTGACCCTGAAATAACACACTATTTGTCATTCAAGAGCATTATTGGTTTTTAATTTGTATGGAAAAATTCATTTGAAGTAAGTTCATTATCAGTGACAAATGATGTCCCCTGCGGAAGGTGTCTGAAAATGCAGCAGTAAAAATGATTCTGAGCACCATACAGGAAGGCTAATCATTGTAAATATGCAGGGGGATTTAAACTGAGGCAAGGCCAAACTAGGAATAGAGAAAGGCGTAATCAGTAAATGCAAAGTCAATGCAAGAGTTTGCCACAAAAACATGGGGCAGAAGTTTATTTATAGGAATTTCCAAAATGTTTCAGTAGAATGTACACCGATTTATCCTGGAAGGCTGGAATAGACCATATGTTTTAGGATATCTCTGTGAGAAATAACTCAATTGAATAAGCCAACTTGTCCTTACAAAGGAAGTGCAGGGCAACAGCCCGGAGCGTAGCTAAGGGTTAAGGCCGTGGTTGAGTGAGTGAGTGGCTGCTGCTGGTGTGTGTTGTTTGTTACAATGCTTGCATTATTTTGGGAGGGGGTTTACTTACCTTATATATGGGGATGTGCAGGGAGTCCACTTCCTCTTTGTTCCAGTGGATCCCTGGAAACTCTTTCTATAGCATGGATCATAGCAGAATTCCCATGGAGGATGAACCTGCGGAGTGGGAAAAACATAATTTATGCTTACCTGATAAATTCCTTTCTCCTGTACGTGTAGTCAGTCCACGGGTCATCCATTACTTATGGGATTTATCTCCTCCCTAACAGGAAGTGCAAGAGGATCACCCAAGCAGGAGCTGCTATATAGCTCCTCCCCCTCTACGTCATACCCAGTCATTCGACCGAAACCAAACGAGGAAAGGAGAAAACTATAGGGTGCAGTGGTGACTGGAGTTTAATTTAAAATTTAGACCTGCCGTAAAAACAGGGCGGGCCGTGGACTGACTACACTACAGGAGAAAGGAATTTATCAGGTAAACATACATTATGTTTTCTCCTGTTAAGTGTAGTCAGTCCACGGGTCATTCATTACTTATGGGATACCAATACCAAAGCTAAAAGTACACGGATGACGGGAGGGACAGGCAGGATCTTTACACGGAAGGAACCACTGCCTGTAGAACCTTTCTCCCAAAACAGCCTCCGAAGAAGCAAAAGTGTCAATATTTGGTAAAATTTCGAAAAAGTGTGAAGTGAAGACCAAGTTGCAGCCTTGCAAATCTGTTCAACAGAGGCCTCATTCTTAAAGGCCCAAGTGGAAGCCACAGCTCTAGTAGAATGAGCTGTAATCCTTTCAGGAGGCCGCTGTCCAGCAGTCTCATAGGCTAAACGTATTATGCTACGAAGCCAAAAAGAGAGAGAGGTAGCCGAAGCTTTTTTTGACCTCTCCTCTGTCCAGAATAAACGACAAACAGGGAAGAAGTTTGACGAAAATCTTTAGTTGCCTGCAAATAAAATTTCAGGGCACGGACGACGTCCAGATTGTGCAGAAGTCGTTCCTTCTTTGAAGAAGGGTTAGGGGCACAATGATGGAACAACAATCTCTTGATTGATATTCCTGTTAGTGACTACCTTAGGTAAGAACCCAGGTTTAGTATGCAGAACTACCTTGTCTGAATGAAAAATCAGATAAGGAGAATCACAATGTAAGGCCGATAACTCAGAGACTCTTCGAGCCGAGGAAATAGCCCTTAAAAACAGAACTTTCCAAGATAACAAGCTTGATATCAATGGAATGAAGGGGTTCAAACGGAACACCCTGCAAAACGTTAAGAACTAAGTTTAAAGCTCCACGGCGGAGCAACAGTTTAAACACAGGCTTAATCCTGGCCAAAGCCTGACAAAAAGCCTGAACGTCTGGAACTTCTGACAGACGTTTGTGTAAAAGGATAGACAGAGTTGAGATCTGTCCCCTTTAACGAACTAGCAGATAAACCCTTTTCTAAACCTTCTTGTAGAAAAGACAATATCCTAGGAATCCTAACCTTAGTCCATGAGTAACTCTTGGATTCGCACCAATGTAAGTATTTACGCCATATTTTATGGTAAATTTTCCCTGGTAACAGGTTTCCTAGCCTGTATTAAGGTATCAATCACTGACTCCAAGAATCCCCCGCTTTGATAGAATCAAGCGTTCAATCTCCATGCAGTCAGCCTCAGAGAAATTAGATTTGGATGTTTGAAAGGACCCTGAATCAGAAGGTCCTGTCTCAGAGGTAGAGACCAAGGTGGACAGGACGACATGTCCACTAGATCTGCATACCAGGTCCTGCGTGGCCACGCAGGACCTGTTAGAATTATCGATGCTCTCTCCTGTTTGATCCTGGCAATCAATCGAGGAAGCATCGGGAAGGGTGGAAACACATAAGCCATGTTGAAAACCCAAGGGTGCTGTCAGAGCATCTATCAGTACCGCTCCCCGGGTCCCTGGACCTGGATCCGTAACAAGGAAGCTTGGCGTTCTGGCGAGACGCCATGAGATCCAGATCAGATCTGGTGTGCCCCAACGCCGAAGCAGTTGGGCAAACACCTCCGGATGAAGTTCCCACTCCCCCCCCCGGATGAAAGGTCTGGCGACTTAGGAAATCCGCCTCCCAGTTCTCCACGCCTGGATGTGGATCGCTGACAGGTGGCAAGAGTGAGACTCTGCCCAGCGAATTATCTTTGAGACTTCCATCATCGCTAGGGAACTCCTTGTCCCTCCCTGATGGTTGATGTAAGCCACAGTCGTGATGTTGTCCGACAGAAACCTGATGAACCTCAGAGTGCTAACTGAGGCCAAGCCAGAAGGGCATTGAAAACTGCTCTTATTCCAGAATGTTTATTGGAAGGAGTCCTCTCCTCCTGAGTCCATGATCCCTGAGCCTTCAGGGAATTCCAAACAGCGCCCCAACCTAGCAGGGCTGGCGTCTGTTGTTACAATCGTCCAATCTGGCCTGCTGAAGGGCATCCCCCTGGACAGATGTGGCCGAGAAAGCCACCATAGAAGAGAATCTCTGGTCTCTTGATCCAGATTCAGCATAGGGGACAAATCTGAGTAATCCCCATTCCACTGACTTAGCAATGCACAATTGCAGTGGTCTGAGATGCAGGCGTGCAAAAGGTACTATGTCCATTGCCGCTACCATTAAGCCGATTACCTCCATGCACTGAGCCACTGACGGGTGTTGAATGGAATGAAGGACACGGCAAACATTTAGAAGTTTTGTTAACCTGTCCTCTGTCAGGTAAATTTTCATTTCTACAGAATCTATAAGAGTCCCCAAGAAGGGAACTCTTGTGAGTGGCAATAGAGAACTCTTTTCTACGTTCACCTTCCACCCATGCGACCTTAGAAATGCCAGAACTAACTCTGTATGAGACTTGGCAGTTTGGAAACTTGACGCTTGTATCAGAATGTCGTCTAGGTACGGAGCTACCGATATTCCTTGCGGTCTTAGTACCGCCAGAAGAGAGCCCAGAACCTTTGTAAAGATTCTTGGAGCTGTAGCTAACCCGAAGGGAAGAGCTACAAACTGGTAATGCCTGTTTAGGAAGGCAAACCTTAGGTACCGATAATGATCCTTGTGAATCGGTATGTGAAGGTAGGCATGCTTTAAATCCACTGTGGTCATGTACTGATCCTTTTGGATCATAGGTAAGATTGTCCGAATAGTTTCCATTTTTGAACGATGGAACTCTTAGAATTTGTTTAGGGATCTTTAAGTCCAAGATTGGTCTGAAGGTTCCCTCTTTTTTGGGAACCACAAACAGATTTGAGTAAAACCCTTGTCCGTGTTCCGACCGCGGAACTGGGTGGATCACTCCCATTAGTAAAAGGTCTTGTACACAGCGTAGAAACGCCTCTTTCTTTATCTGGTTTGCTGACAACCTTGAAAGATGAAATCTCCCTTTTGGAGGAGAAGCTTTGAAGTCCAGAAGATATCCCTGAGATATGATCTCTAACGCCCAGGGATCCTGGACATCTCTTGCCCAAGCCTGGGCGAAGAGAGAAAGTCTGCCCCTCACTAGATCCGTTTCCGGATCGGGGGCCCTCACTTCATGCTGTCTTAGGGGCAGCAGCAGGCTTTCTGGCCTGCTTGCCTTTGTTCCAGGACTGGTTAGGTTTCCAGCCCTGTCTGTAGCGAGCAACAGTTCCTTCCTGTTTTGGAGCGGAGGAAGTTGATGCTGCTCCCTGCCTTGAAGTTACGAAAGGCACGAAAATTAGACTGTTTAGCCCTTGGTTTGGCTCTGTCTTGAGGCAGGGCATGGCCCTTACCTCCAGTAATGTCAGCGATAATTTCTTCAAACCGGGCCCGAATAATGTCTGCCCTTTGAAAGGTATGTTAAGCAATTAGATTTAGAAGTCACATCGGCTGACCAGGATTTAAGCCACAGCGCTCTGCGCGCTTGAATGGCGAATCCGGAGTTCTTAGCCGTAAGCTTAGTTAAGTGTACTACGGCATCAGAAATAATGAATTAGCTAGCTTAAGGACTTTAAGCTTGTCTATAATCTCATCCAATGGAGCTGAGCTAATGGTCTCTTCCAGAGACTCAAACCAGAATGCCGCCGCAGCCGTGACAGGCGCAATGCATGCAAGGGGTTGTAATATAAAACCTTGTTGAACAAACATTTTCTTAAGGTAACCCTCTAACTTTTTATCCATTGGATCTGAAAAAGCACAGCTATCCTCCACCGGGATAGTGGTGCGCTTAGCCAGAGTAGAAACTGCTCCCTCCACCTTAGGGACCGTCTGCCATAAGTCCCGTGTGGTGGCGTCTATTGGAAACATTTTTCTAAATATAGGAGGGGGTGAAAAAGGCACACCGGGTCTATCCCACTCCTTGTTAAGAATTTCTGTAAGCCTTTTAGGTATAGGAAAAACGTCAGTACACGTCGGTACCGCAAAATATTTATCCAGCCTACATATTTTCTCTGGAATTGCAACCGTGTTACAATCATTCCGAGCCGCTAATACCTCCCCTAGTAATACACGGAGGTTCTCAAGCTTAAATTTAAAATTTGAAATGTCTGAGTCCAGTTTACTTGGATCAGATCCGTCACCCACAGAATGAAGCTCTCCGTCCTCATGTTCTGCAAATTGTGACGCAGTATCAGACATGGCTCTATTATTATCAGCGCACTCTGTTCTTACCCCAGAGTGATCTCGTTTACCCCCTAAATTCTGGCAATTTAGATAGTACTTCAGTCATAACATTAGCCATGTCTTGCAAAGTGATTTGTATGGGCCGCCCTGATGTACTTGGCGCCACAATATCACGCACCTCCTGAGCGGGAGGCGAAGGTACTGACACGTGAGGAGAGTTAAGCAATATAAAAAACGTTACTGTGCCTTTAAGAAGCACAAAAAAACTGTCACAGTTGAAATAACAATGAACCAAATTAGTTATAGCAACCAAATTTTCACAGTAAATGCATTAAGTTAGCAAAGGATTGCACCCACCAGCAAATGGATGATTAACCCCTTAGTACCCAAAAACGGATAACAATTTAATATAAACGTTTTTATCACAGTCAAAACACAGTCTCACAGGTCTGCTGTGAGTGATTACCTCCCTCAAAACTAGTTTTGGAGACCCCTGGGCTCTGTAGAGACGTCCTGGATCATGGAGGAAGAAATAGGAAGACTGTGACTGAATTTTTACTGCGCAATAAAGCGCTAAAATAGGCCCCTCCCACTCATAATACAACAGTGGGGAAGCTCAGTAAACTGATTTTATTCATAAACAAACGACAGCCATGTGGTAAAAATAATGCCCATAAAGTTTTATCACCAAGTACCTCAGAAAAAAAACGATTAACATGCCAGTAAACGTTTAAAAATAAAATTATGAAATGTTATTAATAAGCCTGCTGCTAGTCGCTTTCACTGCAGTGGAGGCTCAAATATAACTTAAATGTATACAGTATTTTCTTAGTGAAGTTCCATTCCCTAGAAATACCTCAGTGTAAACATACATACATATCAGCCTGATACCAGTCGCTACTACTGCATTTAAGGCTGCACTTACATTACATCGGTATTAGCAGTATTTTCTCAGTCAATTCCATTCCTTAGAAAATAATATACTGCAACATACCTCCTTGCAGGTGAACCCTGCCTGCTGTCCCCTGTTCTGAAGTTACCTCACTCCTCAGAATGGCCGAGAACAGCAAATGGATCTTAGTTACGACCGCTAAGATCATACACAAACTCAGGTAGATTCTTCTTCTAATGCTGCCTGAGAAAAAACAACACACTCCGGTGCTGTTTAAAATAACAAACATTTGATTGAAGAAATAAAACCTAAGTTTAACAACCACAGTCCTCTCACACGTCCTATCTATTAGTTAGGTGCAAGAGAATGACTGGGTATGACGTAGAGGGGAGGAGCTATATAGCAGCTCTGCTTGGGTGATCCTCTTGCACTTCCTGTTAGGGAGGAGATATAATCCCATAAGTAATGGATGACCCGTGGACTGACTACACTTAACAGGAGAAAGATGGATTTTGAAGACATTGAATGGATCTCACCATCCCCGTCGGGGACTATCATGGTGGGTCAGGGCCATATTTAGGGGCTTTCTATTTCTACTTCCCCGTCAGTTGGGGAGGGTAGCCACAATTTGTTCTCTTCTCCTGCACGGGAGGAGCGAGTTGACAAGGCCAGGCCTGCCCAAGCTTATCAACCGGTGGGACAATGCCTTTAATTGGAGGCTACTGGGGGTTTTGGGCCTGAGGTGCTTGGCGCGGGAGCGGGCATTAGGCCAGGTCCCAGAGGCGGTCCGGGAAAAACTAGGTAAGGAGGTAGCCTTGGGCAGGGTCACAGGCCCCTTTGCGGACTTACCAATTCCAGATTTGGTGATATCTCCACTAGGAGTGGTTCCCAAGAAGGAGACTGGTAAATTTAGGCTGATACAACATCTATCTTACCCGAAGCGGCATTCAGTGAATGATGCCATCCCTGAGGCACTGCGCTCGGTGCTGGATATTGTGCGAGGAGTGGGACCCGAAGCCTTGATGGCTAAATTGGACATAGGCTTCTTCCCATTCACCCGTCTTCCTTCAGGTTGATGGGGTGCTGGTTCGAGGGGGGTTACTATGTGGACCGGTGTCTACCCATGGGTTGCTCCATATCCTGTGCCTATTTTGAGGTATTTAGCTCTTTCCTCCACTGGGCAGTTGCATCAGTTGCAGGAAATGACAAGATCGCACACTATTTGGATGATTTCCTACTAGTGGGATCTGCCTGTTCATCGAAATGTGCCTCCTTGATGAACGTCATGAGGTTCATGATGGCCAGGTTTGGGGTTCCTCTAGCTGAGGATAAGATGGAGGGAACTTGCACGTGTCTAACGTTCCTGGGCATAGAAATAGACTCTGTAGCGAGGGAATATAGACTGCCTAGGGATAAGGTGAATAGAATGTTGCTGACGGTTAGGTCAATGGCCACGGCAGCATCGTGCTCATTGAGGGATTTGCAATCGCTCCTAGAACTCCAAAACTTCGCGGGGAGAGTCATCCCGTGGGGTAAAATCTTTAGTAAGAGGCTGGAAAGGCAGTTGGGGGGCAGCAAAACAGAATCGTCATACATCGGGATCACGGGAGATTTGGTGGCTGACACGCAACCTATGCTTCCTGGAATTGTTTTCCCTCATAGTAGCAGTTGAGCTGTGGGGTCATCTCTTTTGTGACCGGGCTGTGATTTAATGGACGGACAATCTCAGTGTGGTCTTTGCCATCAACAGACTTTCGGCTTCATCGCCATGTTTCCGTGGTACAGAATATAGTGGCAGACGCATTGTCTCGCTTCCAGTGGGAGGCGTTCAGGGCCACGGCTCTGGCTGTGGCTCCTAATGGTCTTCCTTGCCCTTCCTTTTTATGGCAGATGGCGGTGGACTGCAGCGGCTGATCCCTTTACTCTGGGCATCCCTGGCACCAGCTACCTGGTCATCTTATGTGAGGTACTGGAGTGAGTGGGTGAGTTTTTGTGACCTCCATAAATTTCCTTCTTGCGAAAGTGAGCAGAGCTTCCTGCTACAGTGGCTAACTGAGCTGAGAGGTAAGCAGGCAAAAAAGGGGGCAGTGGTGTCCAGACTTTCGGCGGACGCTTTCTTTTGCAGGCTGTACGCGTTTTAGGATGCGTTGTGCTCCTTTCTCATGAAGCAGATAATACGGGGTTGGGGGCATTTGGAGGTCCCGAATAGAGATGCCAGAAAACCAGTTACAGTGGATCGGCTGATAAAATTGTTGGTAGTACTGCCGGCAATCTGCTCTTCGCCTTTTGAGGTCAAGCTCTTCAGGGTGGCCTTTGGACTGGCATTTCATGGCGCACTGAGAGTGGGGGAGTTAGTTCCACATTCCAAGATGGCGGTAACCGGGGGAATCATGCACAATCACGTGAGGGTGACGGATGATTAGGTGCTTCTTTTTATTCACAGGTCTAAGATGGACCAGGATGGCCGGGGATCATGGCTTTCCCTACCAGGGCAACCAGGGGTCACCTGTTGCCCATTGCGCTTGGTATCTTCATACCTGGAAGTGCGACCAGGAGGATATTCCAGGTTTCTTATTCATGAGTGGGGACCCGTTGACGAGATACCAATTCAGGAAAATATTGGGGCAGGTAGCACAGCGGGCTGGTCTCGATGGTTCATGGATTGCACCACACTCGTTCAGAGTGGGGGCGGCCACAACGGCAGCAGAGTTGGACTGGTCCTCTGACCATATTCGCTCCTTGGGGTGCTGGAGATCTCAGCGGTACAGATCCTACATCAGGCCACTGTAGGCATAGGGGATAAGTGTTAATTTGTGGGTACCCATGTGTTAAGGTTCCTAGAATGGTGAGAAAGGGGTGCTAGCCATGTAAGCTTGAGGTCAGGTGCAATATGTTTGCAAGCTAATTGTTGTTTCTTTTTCAGGCACACATCCAGGTCCTGTTTGGGTGTGGATTGTTGGCCATTCGTACGTGCACTGGGCTGTAATTTGAGCTGTGGCTATGCAAGGAGGACAACAGCTAGGATTCCCATCGTCCACGGCTGTGTTGCGTTGGCTAGGACGCAGGGGTTTGTCCTGGGCAGATATGCCTGCATTGTTGCAAGATGCTGCAAGATGGTGGGAAAAGCCCCACATTTTAATTTTGCATGCTAGCGGCAACGATGTAGGGGCCATCCCTACATTGGATTTAATCAGAGCAATGCAGGGCGAATCTGCGACAGTTTAAACTCTGGTTTCCAGGTGTACAAATCGGGTGGTCAAATGTGATCCCTAGGTTGAGGTGGAGACACATGTTGTGTCACAAAGCTGATTTCCAGGTCAGAAAAAAGATCAATAGAGATCTGAGGAAGCAGGTTAGGCACCTCAAGGGTTTATATTATAGAGCATGGGAACATCTCAGCAGCCCATATAGGGTTATATAGGCAGGATAGGGTTCACTTAGAACTGGCAGGAGTAGATCTGTTCCTTCAGAACATCAGGCAGGCGTTACTCCTAAGGGTATAGTGGTGGCGGCAAGAGTCTGGACCATTTAATTTGCAGGTCTGTCTCTTGTGGCGGGTGGTCAGGATCACGGCTGCAGGCTGGAAGAAGGTTTGAGTGATGGCCATTGCAGTCAGGGTGATGCCACAGACTCGGTAGCTTGGGCATGCTCTGGCTGGTTATGATGGGCCGAGAACTCCCTAAAACAAAAGCTGCGTAGAGTATCTCCGCCTTGTGTTCTGCAGCAGTGTCCCCTGGCCATTTTCTAGAAGGTTAGATAGTAAGTGATTTAGGCCTCGATTGCCGCCCCTCGTGTTTTCACCTGTCATTACCAGTTCCCATTGCTGGGTATTAATAAATATGACCCACGGGTCTTTCACCCACCTAATGTGTTGAGTTTTTATTGCAAAGTTATTAAGTTCAACTGTTAAGTTAAGTTGTTAAGTTATTACTTATTTATGTTATAGTCAGCCACACTCAGGAAAGTAGGGCATCAAGTAGGGAAAAGTAGGGCCTTACGGGTTATCATATTTCTTCTTTCCAAATAAATGTTAAATGTTTGGTGAACATTTTGATGTTTTGTTCTGTCTATGGAAGGTTCCATATGATATTTCCAATTCTTAATTAACAATTTCTAAAGATTTGTTACTATATATGTTACTTTTAAGTTAAAGGGATACTATTTTTTAACACTTTTGTATATGAATGTTTCTTAAAGGAATTTTAAACACTTTAAGATTGTAGTGTAAAATGTTTAATTATATGTAGTAGAAAAATACTCCTTTGCTATATGCTTTCCTTATCTATTTTGCCCCATTTTCCTGTAACTTAATTCTGAAAACTGTGGGCTTTTCAATTCTCTGTAGTGGAAGCGCATATCTCACACTGTCATTGGTTGAACACTTTAGTGACCCATATGCAGCTCTCACTAATTGGCCTGAGCGTAGATGGAAACCTAGGTTATAACATGGCTCCACCTTTTGCTTTATGCATATTAAAAGTTTACATCCATTTTTTTTTATATTTCAACTATTAATATAAGGGTTGATCACAATCCTTTACAATGGCTTATCAAATGATTTATCTACAAAAATCCACAAAGACATTAATGAGGAATATTTATAGAAACATTATTAAATAAACTTTTCTAAAGGAATAATGCATCTAAATGTTTTTCTCAGGCTAATCTTTAATTTGGTGTTTAATGTCCCTTTTCAAAGCAATATGCCAAACGTGTTTACTTTAATCTATGAAAAAGTAACATTTCACATCGTGAAATCAACATTTGAATGTCACATTTTTTATTTACCTTTTATTCTCTGTAAATCAAATTTTACGCCTAAATTTGCAAAATAAACATTTATTTTATAGTGGTCAAAATTAAAGTACAGGATAACATAAAAAAATTAATTAATATGGGTGTTTCACTGAGCTCAATGTAAATTAATCTAGTTGTTCCTTTGTAAACCAAAACATTACAAACTGACCTACATTTAACCATGATGCACCAATACTGGGGAGGTTCAATAATGAGGTGAGTTGTCAGCAATCTCTTGTATTCAGTTTGATTCAGTTGGATTTGAACTCATCATTCTCTCTAATGCATAATTAAACATTTATTCAAGATGCGTTTTTCCAGCTGAATTTACAAAGAAAGCACCGAGGGGTCAAATTGGCATAACTCCAATGATTAGATGGATTGAAAGTAATGTGCTCACTACAAATTATAAGTTAAAATGTGATCTCAAAAAACAAGCTTAAACTAGCTTCAGCAGAGATAATAAGACAAGAACTGCAAAACAATTGAGGTTTTGTTAACATGATGTCCATATTGGCTTTACCGAGCAAAGTAAGTGACAGGTGGAGTTTGTCTATTGAAAACCAATTGCAGCAAACAAGGTGATTAAGCATTCCAAATATGTTTAAACTCACTTACGGCTACATTACGAGTTTTGCGTTAGGCTTAAAAAGCAGCGTTAGCCGGTCCTAACGCTGCTTTTTAACGCCCGCTGGTATTACGAGCTTGCAGGTACAGGTGTACCGCTCACTTTTTTGGACAGACTTGGCAATACCGCAAATCCACTTACGTAAATTGCGTATCCTCTTTTTTCAATGGGACTTGCATAGCGCCGGTATTACGAGTTTGCCAAATAGTGAACAGTAGACCCTCTCCTGCCAAGAATGGTACCGCATTTTAAAGTCAGTAGTTAAGAGTTTTACACTACAAAGCCGTAGCATAAAACTCTTAACTAAAGTGCTAAAAAGTACACTAACACCCATAAACTACATATTAACCCCTAAACCGAGGCCCTCCCACATCGCAAACACTAAAAGAAAATGTGTAACCCCTAATCTGCCGAACCGGACATCGCCGGTTAACCCCTAAACCGCCGCACTCCCGCCTCGCAAACACTAGTTAAATATTAACCCCAAATCTGCCGTCCCTAACATCGCCGCCACCTACCTACATTTATTAACCCTTAATCTGCCGCCCCCAACGTTGCCGCCACTATATTAAAGTTATTAACCCCTAAATCTAATTCTAACCCTAGCACCCCCCTAACTTAAATATAATTAAAAGAAATCTAACTAAAAATTCCTATCATTAACTAAATTATTCCTATTTAAAACTAAATACTTACCTGTAAAATAAACCTTAAGCTAGCTACAATATAACTAATAGTTACATTGTAGCTAGCTTAGGTTTTATTTTTATTTTACAGGCAAGTTTGTATTTATTTTAACTAGGTAGAATAGTTATTAAATAGTTATTAACTATTTAATAACTACCTAGCTAAAATAAATACATAAGTACCTGTAAAATAAAACCTAACCTAAGTTACAATTGCACCTAACACTACACTATAATTAAATAAATTAACTAAATTAAATACAATTAACTAAATTACATACAATTAGCTAAATTAAATTAAATTATCTAAAGTACAAAAAAAAACAACACTAAATTACAGAAAATAATAAAGAAATTACAGATATTTAAACTAAATACACCGAATCTAATAGACCTATAAAAATAAAAAAGGCCCCCCCCAAAATAAAAAAAAACCCTAGCCTAAACTAAACTACCAATAGCCCTTAAAAGGGCCTTTTGTGGGGCATTGCCATCAACTCTTTTAACTGTAAAAAAAAATACAAACAACCCCCCAACAGTAAAACCCACCACCCACACAACCAACCCCCCAATAAAATTATCAAAAAAAAACCTAAGCTCCCCATTGCCCTGAAAAGGGCATTTGGATGGGCATTGCCCTTAAAGGGCAGTTAGCTCTTTTGCTGCCCAAAGTCCCTAACCTAAAAATAAAACCCACCCAATACACCCTTAAAAAAAACCTAACACTAACCCCCTGAAGATCGACTTACCGGGATAAGTCTTCATCCAAGCTGGGCGAAGTGGTTCTCCAGATGGGCAGAAGTCTTCATCCAAGTCGGGCAGAAGTGGTCTTCCAGACGGGCAGAAGTCTTCATCCAGACAGCATCTTCTATCTTCATCCATCCGGCGCGGAGCGGGTCCATCTTCAAGTCATCCGGCGCGGAGCATCCTCTTCATCCGACGACTAACACAGAATGAAGGTACCTTTAAGCGACGTCATCCAAGAATTCTATCAGCCAATCGGAATTAAGGTAGAAAAAATCCTATTGGCTGATCCAATCAGCCAATAGAATGCAGATGAAGAGGATGCTCCGCGTTGGAAGTCTTGAATATGGACCCGCTCCGCTCCGGATGGATGAAGATAGAAGATGCCGTCTGGATGAAAACTTCTGCCCATCTGGAGGACCACTTCTGCCCGGCTTGGATGAAGACTTCTGCCCGTCTGGAGGACCACTTCGCCCGGCTTGGATGAAGACTTCTGCCCGTCTGGAAGACTACTTCACCCGACTTGGATGAAGATGTCTCCCGGTAAGTCGATCTTCAGGGGGTTAGTTTTAGGTTTTTTTAAGGGTATATTGGGTGGGTTTTATTTTTTAGATTAGGGTTTGGGCGGCAAAAGAGCTAACTGCCCTTTTAAGGGTAATGCCCATCCAAATGCCTTTTTCAGGGCAATGGGGAGCTTAGGTTTTTTTAGATAGTATTTTATTTTGGTGGTTGGTTGTGTGGGTGGTGGGTTTTACTGTTGGGGGTTTGTTTGTATTTTTTTTTACAGGTAAAATAGCTGATTATTTTGGGGCAATGCCCCGCAAAAGGCCCTTTTAAGGGCTATTGGTAGTTTAGTTTAGGCTAGGATTTTTTTTTTGGGGGGGGCTTTTTTTATTTTAATAGTGTTTATTATTTTCTGTAATTTAGTGGGGGTTTTTTTTTGTACTTTAGATAATTTAATTTAATTTATTTAATTGTTTTTAATTTATGTAATTTATTTAATTATAGTGTAATGTTAGGTGTTAGTGTAACTTATGTTAGGTTTTATTTTACAGGTAAATTTGTATTTATTTTAGCTAGGTAGTTATTAAATAGTTAATAACTATTTAATAACTATTCTACCTAGTTAAAATAAATACAAACTTGCCTGTAAAATAAAAATAAAACCTAAGCTATCTACAATGTAACTATTAGTTATATTGTAGCTAGCTTAGGGTTTATTTTACAGGTAAGTAATTAGTTTTAAATAGGAATAATGTAGTTAATGATAGGAATATTTATTTAGATTTATTTAAATTATATTTAAGTTAGGGGGTGTTAGGTTTAAGGTTAGACTTAGGTTTAGGGGTTAATAACTTTAATATAGTGGCGGCGAAGATCGGGGCGGCAGATTAGGGGTTAATAAATCTAGGTAGGTGGTGGCAATGTTAGGGCCGGCACATTAGGGGTTAATATTATTTAACTAATGTTTGCGAGGTGGGAGTGCGGCGGTTTAGGGGTTAATATGTTTATTATAGTGGCGGCGACGTTGGGGGCAGCAGATTAGAGGTTAATAAGTGTAGGTAGGTTTCGGCAATGTTGGGGTGGCAGATTAGGGGTTAATAAATATAATGTAGGGGTCTGCGATGTGGCAGCAGATTAGGCGTTCATAAGTATAATGTAGTTGGCGGCGGTGTCCGGAGCGGCAGATTAGGGGTTAATAATTATAATGTAGGTGTCGGGGGTGGCAGATTATGGTTAATAAGTGTAAGATTAGGGGTGTTTAGACTCGGGGTTCATGTTAGGGTGTTAGGTGTAGACATAAATGTTATTTCCCCATAGGAATCAATGGGGCTGCGTTAAGGAGTTTTACGCTGCTTTTTTGCAGTGTTAGACTTTTTTTCAGCTGGCTCTCCCCGTTGATTCCTATGGGGAATGCGGTAATGAGCAAAATTTTGCTCAACGCTCACTTCTTGTCTTTTAATGCAGGGTTTATAAAAACCTGTAATACCAGCGCTGTAGGAAAGTGAGTGTTGAGGGAAAACTGCTCGTTAGCACCGCACAGCCTCTAACGCAAAATTCGTAATCTAGGTGTTAGTATGTTAGTGTATTGCAAGAATGCAGAAAAATCTTATGTTTACAATGCATTCCTGACCCTTTTAAGACAGTGATATTTCCCCATTCTTATTAAATAGAAGCTAAACAAAGAATCTCAGGGTTTTGCCGCCATGAATTTATGCTAAAAAAATCTAAATGTACACTGCTGTTGTCATAGTTAGATGGAGTTTAAAGGGATACTTAAGTTTTAATTAAACTTTAATGATTCAGACAGAGAGTGTCATTTTGATAAACTTTCTAATTTACTTCTGTTATTAAAATGTGCACAATCTTTGTACATGCACACTTTCTGAGGCAATAGCTCCTACTGAGCATGTGCAAGAAGGGTCATTGATTCTAGCTCAGAAATGTCTATATGTGCTAATTTTAGAACGTTATAAGGTTCAGAAGCTTAAAATCAGCATCTGGTGTCGAACCAGTCACTATTAATGGCATGTTTGTTGCAAACTTGCTTAGTAAAGTTTTATGGCACTTTATAGGAATCTTAAAGTATGGGAAAATATGGCAGAAAACCTGATTCTCCTATCAAAAGAAATCCATCAAATTAACCTTAAAGGGACACTGAACCCAATTTTTGTCTTTCGTGATTCAGATAGAGCATGCAATTTTAAGTAACTTTCTAATTGACTCCTATTATCAATTTCTCTTTGTTCTCTTGCTATCTTTATTTGAAAAAGAAGGCATCTAAGCTTCTTTTTTGTTCAGACTCTGGACAGCACTTTTTTATTGGTGGATGAATTTATCCACCAATCAGCAAGAATAACCCAGGTTATTCACCAAAAATGGGCCGGCATCTAAACTTACATTCTTGCATTTCAAATAAAGATACCAAGAGAATGAAGAAAATTTGATAATAGGAGTAAAATAGAAAGTTGCTTAAAATTGCATGCTCTATCTGAATAACAAAAGAAAAAAATGTGGGTTCAGTGTCCCTTTAAGAGAAAATATTAAGTATCTCTTTATGTTCTAATATTATGTTTTCCAAGTCTTCGATACTTTTAAATTAAAAGTGCTGTGGCAATTTATTTACTCTGGAACAGATCAAATAAGACTAGTCAGTGTAGGAGCTGATAGAAGAGAAGAAATAAGCTTTAGGGGCCTATTTGTTAATATGCAAGCGGACATGATATGATGTGGTGTATCATGTCCGCATATGCTGTCGGCATTTATCATTTCACAAGCAGTTCTTGTGAACTGCTTGTGCAATACCGCCCCCTGCAGATTTGTGGCTAATTGGCCGCTAGCAGGGGGTGTCAATCAGCCTGATCGTATAGGATCGGGCGGATTGATGTCCACGGCCTCAGGGCAGGCGGACAAGTTATGGAGCAGTGGTCTTTAGACCACTGCTTCATAACTACTGTTTCCAGTGAGCCTGAAGGCCCCTTACCCTCTAACTTATCGGAAGCCGCAAAGCTATTTGCAGTAACTAAAAATGTAAATATTGTTAGGTCTGAATACCGCACTCTCAAAAGAGAATGTATCTTAAGATTGAATCAGACACAGTTTAATAGAGAATTGAAATACGCAAACTATGTCTTATTTGGATTGCTGAAATTTTCTTGTTTTCATGCTGGCTGCCAACAATAATTGTGACTCATACAGCCCATTTCTTTCATTCTGGCATCCAAGGGGTTAAGAGTTGCTCTTTCTTTAATAGGAAAGCAATATATTAAAAAATTCAATTGCACAGTGGTCTCACAGAGACTGACAGTAATATATATATATATATATATATATATATATATATATATATATATATATATATATTTATTGGGTAGCAAGTACCTTCTCTCCCGCGTAAAGAATCCCTGGCACAGCCAGTGTGTATTAAAAACTTTTAAAGTTTCAATATTAATACAAAAAAACTTATTCCATCATGAGTTGTAAGTTAAACTGAACTGGAATAAGCCGCTGCTAAAGCAAACCATGCACTGTATCTTTTTTTAAAATTTTTTTTACTTCCACCCGAAAGCACTACATGTAGATTGCACACAGAATCCAAAAAATATTATATATTGTATTATTGTAATCTGCCGGAGATTTGCAGATGCCGGTTCACCAAATTAGATATATAATTTTATGTTTTTTGTTGTTCAAAGGAAAAGTGCAGGAGACTTAGATGCTACAATATGCAAATAAATATACCAGTATTCATAAGACTAACAAAGGCCTCATGGGCCCTGTTTATTATACTGCTGGAGAACAAGGTCCCCTTTGCACGGATCTGCCGCCCACGTTTGCTGTGAGTGAGCCAGCACCCGCTGCTGGAATATTGCACAAACTATTCGCTTGTGCAGCCCTGCTTCCTATTGTGGAGCAACCCATTTTGTGAGAGCAGGGCTTGTCAATCATCTTGGACCAACCAATCCAGGATGCTTTATGTCCACTAATTCTGAGATGACGGAGAGGTTAGGATGCAACGGTCTTACAAATGCTTCTTCTTAGCTTGTGGTCCCATGCTTGCATGAATGCATGAAGGTTCCTAAAGCTGCACAAATGTAACCCTATGACCGATTCCCAGAGTCAGAGCAGATATTCAAAGACTCTGGTGACAATTATACTACAAGACAAAAGGCCAAAAACTGATACTGTCCCAGCAAAATCGGACATTAAAAAAAAAAGAAAAAGAAGGCTGTGTTTTATTATTTCCTTCTTTTCTGTTTCATTTTTTTTTACGTTTGACAAAAATTATAATGGAATTATTGGCAAGTGGTTGATACAATAAACTTTCTTTGCTTTGTAATAAATAATAAATAGATACTATGCGGGCCGATTTAAAAAAGCTTCAACTGATCTCCGTCGTAGTTAACAAAGCATCAAGATGTTGAAAAGTGTGACGTAATATACGCTCCCGCTATAGCAATCCGACGCTGATCGATGTTTGCATCATTCCAGATGTTTTGAATCCATTTTCGACTCTATTTGACCCTCTTCCCAATCAAACATTCAACAGATACGCTCGCAACTATTCCGCCACAGCATATCTATTGTTCAAACCACCAAGCTTGAGGCCCGCAAATGCCATAGAAATTAATGGGAGTCTGAAAACACAGAAAGGTTATGTTCGATGCTGCAAGACAATGAAGTATATTACATAATAAAAGTACTTATGGATTATGTTACATTTTTGTCTCTCATTACAAAGCAAGGGGACAATATTATTGCTTCAAATTTGGTGCTCTAGTAGATATAAGGATAAAAATTGAATACATTACATTATATAGCTAACTTCCTTTTTTGGATAAATCTATTTGCACTATGTTTAATGCATGTAATACAAGTCCCACTCTCCACTTCGCACCAAATTTGATGCAACACTTTTCACACCAAATTTGATGCAAACTCCAAACAACCCACAAACTAGTTATGTTTTAGACCACTTTTGATTTGGATATGCATAATCACATGATTTATGACATCAGCCAATCTGATTGAAATATACATTTTATACTTTCACTAACAAATCAAATTTCTCCATACTTGTGTCTTTGATCACTCATCAGAACTTGTAAGTGCCATTTGTTACATTGTGTATTATACTTTTGAAAGTATGTATATGCAAAATTAGTATTAAAGTTAAACATTGATGATGACATTAGGACACACAGTGTAATATTTTAGACAATGATTTTAAAAATCGAATGATGTTTGATTCAATATAATCTTAAGATGATAGCTCAAAGGGATAGTCTACCTAACATTAAACTGTCATGAATCTGATACAGCAGAAATTGAAATCACATCTTTAATGTCATGCTATTTTCAGTGTTCTTCTTCCTTCTCTTGAATTTCATTTTCATTAAGAAATGTCATGTTATATGCCAGCCCATTTTATAACACCTGTGTAGGGGTGGTGTTTAAAACTAGACTGCAATCAGGAGGGGTTACACAGGTGCAGAGAGAAAACTGGCTCAGCTCTTAAAATATCCATTGATTGCAAATAAATACATATAATACCCTGATTACATGTTATATTCGCAATTATTTGTGCTCAGAATAATTATATATTTACACAATATACATATAGTGGTATAAATAAACACACACAGAGATATGAAAGATAACATTGTTTACAACAAAAAAGGAATTTAGGGACATGTAAATATGTTTGCAAAAGATTTCTGACATATACTGTAATACTGTATATATATATATATATATATATATATATATATATATATATATATATATATATATATACATACATACAAGTATGTGGAAAGATATATGTACAAAATCTAGCATTAATAATCATATTAAAAAAAAACATGAGATAGACATATTATGATTTATAGTAATCCAAATACATATTAATTTATGTGAAAATATCATATATCAGTTTTTTATATAACAAATACATTGAAAATAACTATCTATGAGATATTATAGTTTGTTCAGGTATAAATCTAGCTATTACTTGGACATTAACAGATGGAAAAGCTTTGGAGAAATGTGCTTGTTCATGGACAGTAATGAAATGGTATAAATAAAGTTGAAAAAAACAGAATATCCGCAACATCGATGACTCTTATTTATCAACAGTCCGATGTTCAGCGCTCCGTACTTGATGTGCGTGTTTTGACAGAGTTATTAATAAATAAGGGTGTCTGGCTAGCGTATTGACGCCAGCGAATGCACAGAGATTGACGCTTTGATAAATCGGCCCCTATGTAGGCATTTTTCTGCTTACAATGTGACAAGACCATTTTAGGCACCTAATCTGTTCAGACAGTTAATGAATTGATCAACAAAGTATAAACGTGTTCCTGATGTCTGAGGTTTTTGTGATGATGCAGGAGGAGACTAACTTAATTATTGACCTGTTCATAGAGCAAAACATATCCATAGTGTGATATGGAGAACAGACCTAAAATTGCATTAGTGTATGACTTGCTCTTCATATGCATACATTTATGCAGCTGTGTGTTATTTTGTACCAGATACTGCTATTACTTTCCATGACAGTCAGCCTTAGTAAACATATGTTCTGTGATTTAGAAATGAACATAATCCTAAAATAATAAAATGCTCTAATGCATTAAGGCATTTTGCTATTGTACTATTGCTTAGCCGTTCCTGTATATTTAACCCCACAAATGGGGTGGTAAAGTTTGGAAACTGGTGGTAAAAACACGTATCTTCATTAAAGTCTATGGAGAATTATGTTACCAGTTTCCAAACTTTACCACCTCAATGGAAACTAGGCTTCAGCTTCAGAACAGCAACATTTTACCAATCCTATGCTGAACATGAATGTTGTCAACAGACATATATCTCCTCTGATTGGCTTTGTGGTTGTGTTAAAGTGAATGTAAAGTTTAATGAATAAGTATTTAAAAATTCTCTTAAAAACACGGGCACTTTTATTTATTTAACTTTACAATGAAGCTGAATTTTTAAAATACTTACCTTTGCCCTCTGCCCGCGGCTTCTTCTGTACTTTGCACAGCGATGACGAATCCAGCTTCCTCCAATTGTTGTGTGCCCCCTTTGGCGTCCAGCTCGTGAGGCCATGCACTTATTCATTCAACTTTACTTTCACTTTAAGCTCCAATTGTGCATTCCCAGTACATAGCTGACTTTAAGTACCTGTTTAATGCCTTTTTCCAATTTCATATCGCAGATTTATGCCAATTTATACTTAAAGTGCGCAAATTTGTAGTTTGGTGTCCCTTTAAATGAAAAATATACATAGAACAAAATTTGTCAATTTGATAAACCTTTTTATTTTTAATAACAAAATAACCACACTGTATGTTGCAATAAAAAAGGGGAATATACTAGTTATCAGTGTAACACTAGGCATTTTTTCAGGTGGTAATACATTATATAAAATTCTGCCTAGCAATGCAACACCTAGGTATTTTCTTATAACAGTGATTTGTACAAGAGTAAACACATGCTGCTAAAGGCAGGTCTATAAATTAGCAATGTGTTTCTCTGTCTTCATGTCATTTTTTAAATAATAGAAATCTCCGGGGCTCCTGTGAGGTGAATTTGAACAAGCGTTAGTTCTATTTTAGTAGCTTGATAGTGTTTAGAAACGCAGGACAAGCTGTGATTTTGTTTTCAAATGACTACCTCATAATTATCTCGGAGGAGGAAAGAAGCTGAATGATTTAGTTAAATTAGCTGAAGTTGAAAAAAAAAATGGTCAGAGGAGAAATATTTTCAATGCCACTGTGCTGTGAATTTTTTACTAAATTCATGACTGCCAGAGATACCAGTCTCACCTGCACCCCCTCCTCAAAACTACCCTCCTTACCACATCTGATCATATGAGCAGTGCACCCCTCTGTGACAATTCCAGAAGAATTCTAGGCATATCCTAAAGACGTGTCACAGCTGGCTTGTCGAGAAGGCTGGATATAGCGCACCTGTCCTGTCATGGCTCCACCCGTAAAACTATGTGCACCCCCATCTAGTGTCGCTTACCTCCATGTCCCAGAAAACCTCCAGGGAATGTTGGAACATATGCAACAACCATCTTCCATCATATCTTGCTCTTACTATGTATCCATGTTCATCATCAGCTGCCCGTTTATCTCATTATTAAAGGACGTTGTAGTCAACTCTTGTCTAATAAAGGACATTTCAAAATATATTTCATTCTTTTTTTTTTCTGTCCTGAGGCTTGTCCTTCTCCGCCAGTAAAACAGAGGAAGTTAATCTTACAGCCAATAAGAATTAGTAGTAATTCTGTAACACTGTACACAAAATTTTTCTTTCATGATTCAGATTGAGCATGAAATTTTAAGCAACTTTCTAATTTACTCCTATTATCAAATTTTCTTCATTCTCTTGGTATCTTTATTTGAAATGCAAGAATGTAAGTTTAGATGCCGGCCCATTTTTGGTGAACAACCTGGGTTGTCCTTGCTGATTGGCGGATAAATTCATCCACCAATAAAAAAGTGCTGTCCAGAGTACTGAAACCAAAAAAAAGCTTAGATGCCTTCTTTTTCAAATAATGATAGCAAGAGAACGAAGAAAAAATGATAATAGGAGTAAATTAGAAAGTTGCTTAAAATTGCATGCTCTTTCTGAATTACAAAAGAAAAAAATTGGGTACAGTGTCCCTTTAACATTATTTAAGGTTTTTCATCTACATTATATTAATTTTTTGGAGTGCAATGTCCCTTTTAATAGAACTGAAACAAATTCTGCAGCTTTTGTGGATGGTGGGATTGTCTGGGAGAGCAAATTGTGGGCATAGGGTCATGCATATTTAGCTTATGGGGCTTTTTTACTGCCTAATGGCAAAGTATATTTTTTTTATGGGTTCAAGGTCATAGAGATAGGTGAAATAAGAATATTTAAAGAGACATGAAAATACAAAAAGAAAATGCTCTAAGGAAATTTACAAGTTACATGCCCTATCTTTACCATGGAAATTTAATTTTTACTTTTGTGTCCCTTTAAAGGGATATGAACGTCAAAATTAAACTTGCATGATTCAGATAGAGCATGTAATTTTAAGACACTTTAAAACTCACTTCTATTTTCAAATGTGCTTTGTTCTCTTGGTATCATTTGCTGAAAAAGAATACATGCATATCCTACACTAGTGGGAGCTGGCTGCTGATTGCTGCCTGTACACATTTGTTTCTTGTGATTGGCTAAGTAGATGTGTTCAACTAGCTGCCAGTAGTGCAATGCTGTTACTTCAGCAAAGCATAAAAAGAGAATGAAGTACATTTGATAACAGAAGTAAAATGAAAAGTTATTTAAAATGATGAGGCCTACTTATCAAGCCGTCAACTGTGCTGAATTCGACGGCACCAATACGCTCGCCTAACATTGCAGCCGCGGACCTGAATACGCTCTCCATATTTATAAAAAAAAGCTGTCAAAAAGCCGTGCACCAAGTACAGGGCGATGAGCAGCGGACTGTTATTAACTAACAGTCATCGATCTCGCAGCTATTCTGCTTTTTCCCAGCTTTATTTATACCCTGTCACTAAACACCGCCACTATACTAAAATGTTTAACCCCTATCCCGCCACTCCCGGAGCCCACTGCAACTCTAATAAAGTTATTAACCCCTATCCCGCCGCTCCCAGAGCCCACTGCAACTCTAATAAAGTTATTAATCCCTATCCCGCCACGCTCCCGGAGCCCACCGCAACTCTAATAAAGTTATTAATCCCTATCCCGCCGCTCTCGAAGCCCACCGCAACTCTAATAAAGTTATTAACCCCTATCCCTCCGCTCCCAGAGCCCACCGCAACTCTAATAAAGTTATCAACCCCTATCCCTCCGCTCCCGGGTGCCCACCGCAACTCTAATAAAGTTATTAACCCCTATCCCGCCGCTCCCGGAGCCCTCCGCAACTAAATAAAAGTATTAACCCCTAAACCCCTGGCCTCCCACATCACTACCACTTTATAAACCTATTAACCCCTAAACCGCCAGCCCCCCACATCGCCATAAACTAAATTAAGCTATCAACGACTAAACCTAACAACCCGCTAACTTTACATTAAAATTACCTCATCCCTATCTTATAATAAATTTAAACTTACCTGTAGAATTAAAATAAACTATATTAAACTACTAATTAACCTACCCTAGCTATTATACTAAAATTACATTAAACTATATTAAACTATTACAGTAATTAACCTACCCTAACTATTATTCTACAATTACATTAAACTATATTAAACTACTAATTAATCTACCCTATTATACTAAAATTACATTAAACTACAAATTAAATTAAATATATATCATATTTAAAAACCTAACCCTACTCAAATTATTTAAATCTACTATAAAGAATTACTTTATAGTGTTTTTTATTTTGTGTAACTTAGTTGTTAGTTTTTTGTAATTTAGTAATTCTTTATTGTAGATTTAAATAACTTGAGTAGGGTTAGGTTTTTAAATATATAATATAGTTAATTTAATTTTTAGTTTAATGTAATTTTAGTATAATAGTTAGGGTAGGTTAATTAATAGTTTAATATAGTTTAATGTAATTTTAGTATAATAGTTAGGGTAGGTCCATTAATAGTGTAATATAGTTTAATGTAATTTAATGTAATTTTAGTATATTAGTTAGGGTAGATTAATTATTAGTTTAATATAGTTTAATGTAATTGTAGTATAATAGTTAGGGTAGGTTCATTAATAGTTTAATATAGTTTATTTTAATTCTAAAGGTAAGTTTAAATTTATTATAAGATAGGGATGAGTTAATATTTAATGTAAAGTTAGCGGGTTGTTAGGTTTAGGGGTTAATAGCTGAATTTAGTTTATGGCGATGTGGGGGGCTGGCAGTTTAGGGGTTAATAGGTTTAGTAAGTGGTAGTGATGTGGGAGGCCAGGGGTTTAGGGGTTAATACATGTTGTTAGTTGCGATGGACTCCGGGAGCGGCAGTTTAGGGGTTAATAACTTTATTTAGTTGCGGTGGGGTCCGGGTGCGGCGGAGTAGGGGCTAATAACATTATGTAGGTTGCGGTGGGGTCCGGGAGCGGCGTTATAGGGGTTAATAACATTATGTAGGTGGTGGCGATGTGGGGCGGCAGATTAGGGGTGTTTAGACTCTGGGCTTATGTTAGGGTGTTAGGAGTAAACGTAACTTTTATTCTACCATAGAAATCAATGGGATATCGGGCAGCAGCAAACATGAGCTTTCAGACTCCCATTGATTTCTATGGCATCCGCGGCCTCCAGGGTTGCGGATTGAAAACCAGGTACGCTGGGCCGGAATAGTGGCGAGCGTACCTGTTAGCAGTTTGATAACTTGCAAAAGTAGTCAGATAGTGCCGAATTTGTATTCGGAACATCTGTAATGACATAAGCATCGATCTGTGTCGGATTGAGAACGGCGGATCGTATGTTACGTCACAGATTTTTAACTTTTGCCGGTCTGTAGGCTTTGATAAATAAGGTGAATCAGGCTCGCCACAATCCCTTTAAGGGTTTATTCGTGCTACTGATAAAGCAGGATTTAAGTTTACCTCCCTAGTTTGTAATGGTGATAGGCAATCTACATCCTATGACCTTTATTCTTAACTGTCACAGTCTGGTTCTTGTGATGTCTCTCATTTTGAGATCCAATTACCGGACTGGGAAGTTTAGGTCATGTTGGGTCAGAGTATCACATGATGTGATAACTGAGCAGGTCATTGGAGGGATCATGGCGGTCTATGGTTTTGCTTCCAGAAACCAGGAAGAGCTTCTGGAGGGACCATGGGGCATAGTGCCCAATATGTGATAATCTGCAAGATACAGCACAAGTAGGAGCTACGCATTTCTTTATTATTACAATTTCATGAATCACATTCAAGTTTTTTTGCATAAGGCATAACTGAAATATGTAAAATAAACAATAGAAAGCTTTTTATTTTTTATTTCTATTTTTTTCCTGGAGTATGATTAATCAACACCTATGAAATTCTAAAACTTAATTTTCCACTCATTTATAGCTCTGTAAATGGATTTTTCCATCATATTAATTAAGTATACACATACAGCATGTCTGCGGATTTCTGTTAGACTTAGCAGGTGTTCTGCATTTGGTCAGACTATATATTCCCTTTGGTGTAGCACATAATTACATACATAACATGACACTAGATAAAGTTTCAATTAATGTTAAACATAATATTTAAAATGTCTGTAAATTATTCATAGAGCAAAAACATATATACTTTTCAATGAAAGGTTTCTACTGATTGTGTACTGAAATACTGTTCTTTATGAATGCAGAAAACTTCAGAATTGTGTGTGATTTGTGAAATCTAATATGGTCTGGCTGATATTTCCTACGTTCTCTGTGTTTTTCTTCCAGTTCTTTACTGGTAATCTGAATCTTGAACAAATCCATTTGTAGCCTACAGGGACCCGGCCTGTAGTTCAGTTTTTAACTCGCATGTGTCTGCTGTTGGGTATTGGCATCTGTGTCGCTGACCTTCTGCTGAACTCTTCAGAAGTCTTTATCAGATTTTTGTATCCTACTTTGTGTACAACGCAAACTTTGATTAATTCCATAGTTCATTTTTGAGTACATGAGAAAAACAAAAATTTCTTTAAATAGTCCTGATTCTGGTAAGTTTACTAAAGGAAATGGCTAAAATATATGTATCCATTAATTCAGTGTATGCAAACAAGCATTTTTTATTTTTTTTTGTTTTTACACTTGTGCATGGATTTTTTTTTTTTTTAGATATATATTATTTGCCAGAAAAAGAAAAAACAAGTGTTGTCCAATATTGGCTAATGGGGTCATTCAGAATTGTTTTCTCAAAGAAAACACTATTACCACTTATATCCTATGGGTGAACAGCTTGATAGTATCAAACTTAATGTTAAAGTAATAGCTCTTGCTACTGGTACAAGCCAGCAGCAGGAGCAGCAAATACAATTTTATTTTTAGATTTTCGATCTTTTTTTCCCCACTTTCTGCTATTTGCTCCTCTTCTGTTATTCTTCTCCCTTTTCTCTATCCTATCCTTTCTAGCAGCGCTCTCTCTCGCTCTGTCTAATTGTGTGTATAAGGGTACTGACAAAGCAAGCAAGCTGACAACGCTTTTCAACCCCAATTTCCGAAAAAGTTAAGACAATATGGAAACTGCAAAAAAACAAACAAAAGGATTCATTTGAAAATATAATTCACTGTACTATATTGAAAACACATTATTAGCATATTATTTGATGTTTTACTTTGTGAATTTAATGTATAATTAAAAATATACACTCATTTCAAATCTGACTCTGTCTTATCTGAGATGGACAGTAGCACAGTGGAATCATGTTTTTTTTTGTTTTTTATTTTATTTATTTTTTTATTAACGAGGTTTGTATGAATGATAACAGCATTAATAAAAATATGCATCTAAGTCACAGTAACCACAGGTATGTGAACAGAAAGTGTCAACTCAATTAAGTACATTGTTAAGAAAACAGTAATAACAAGCAAGGTCTCCAGCACTATTTAGACAGTCTTTATTTGTACACAGATAGGGACGTTTCGGTGTCACAGCACCTTATTCATGCTTGGTCAAGCATGAATAAGGTGCTGTGACACCGAAACGTCGCTATCTGTGTACAAATAAAGACTGTCTAAATAGTGCTGGAGACCTTGCTTGTTATTACATATTTGTGTTAGGGCTTTGCAGCGCCCTAAGGTCTACCGTGCACCACTCCGCTCCAGTGTCCTGGTCCCTGACTTTGTTTTGTTAAGAAAACAGTAAGCAAACAACTAGTAATCAAAGAACTGGGCCGAATGACTACTAGTAGGAATTGCATTGAAACTGTGTCCCATCAAGTGCATAGATATAGTCCCTTGCCTACACAATGAATGGGATGAAACATATTAGTTAATCATGGCAAGTAATAGAAAAAGAAAATTCAACGTTAAAATATATAAGCTAAAAAATAGCGACTTAGATATCGCACATATAAATGAACTTCATGTTTAATATTTACTACTATGATGGAATCCTCTTAAGACGATATAGGTCACTGATGGACCTGGTAATATTTTGTGGTATAAAATAGAGGATTACTGGCTTATGAGATGGCCACTCATGGGCCTAAGTGATTGTAGGTGAAAATTGTAACTGAGAAAGAAATTCACATGCAAACTGTGGAATGGGTTAGGTATTAGAAAGTACAAGCTGATTAAAACTATTGTCGATAGTACAGGAGACATACCCTTTGTGAGAAAGTAACTTATGACTGTATAGGTAGGTCAGATTGGAGCAGGCATAGTAACTGACTAAAAAGGGGATAATACCAATGAGTCTCAATGTGATATGGGTATAGTAAGATAGTTGCAGTGATGAGTTACATATATTAAAAAAACAGAAAACAGAAAAAACAAAAACAGAGAACAAATTATGAGTTAGGCAGCTCATCTTTTAAAACCTGGAGAATATATGAGATATATCAGGATGGGGGCAACAGGATCATAGTACTTAGCGTGGAGCAGTATGTAGGATTGTTATTGTTCACAGCCAAATGCCCAGTTACTTATATAGACCTCTTGTGGTAACTAGTGGGTATCACATTGCTGCCAAGACTCTTCTAGTGGTTTAAGTAACTTTGTATAGGGCACAACTATCAAGTGGAAAAATAAAGGGCCATTGTTATCCAAGATGTATAATTAGCCCTATAATTTGTTTCTGTTAGCATGAATGTTCTCAAGGGTCATGTTTGGGTTTAGTTTGTGGGGGGCTACACAGACAAAATAAACTAAAGTAAGGGAACCTCATGCGTGGAGTTACTAATCAATCACTACAGCATGGACAGAGGATAAAGGAATGTGCTAAAGGGGATCTACTGGGAAAACCTAATGCAGTGTTAACAGAGAGAGATTACCCCACAGTAAACAGCATAGAGAAACAGTAACAAGTGATAATCACTATACAGTATGCCACTCTTCAAGATAGTATTTAGACAGTTTCTTTCAGGGATGCAGTACAGAAAATACAAAACAGTTCCTGAGGAATATAGGGGCTCTCAGGCAATTATTGTCGTAGGGCATTGCTCCTAAACAGATTTCAATGTAGAATATTATCCGGCACTTATCTCAGTGTAGCAAGTATCCTATTGAGAAGTTATTTGGGCATTTTTATTTAGAACGGCCCCCAGCCAAATATCTGACCTTTCCTGATGTACACAGGAATCCTCAGCTGTGCTATAATGGGAGACGATGAGTTCTAACCTATTCCTGTTTTGTGGAGCCTTATGTCCAATGTCGCGGTACAGGTAGGGCCTTGTAGCTGTAAAAAGTTCCCAGATAAGTTCCAGTTTTTGAAAACAGTGTTAGGTTTACTTTAATGTTGGCTACGATCGTAGTACCCTGATGAGCCCCAAGTTTATGAGAAAGCTGCGTTTAATAGCTTGTGTGGCATTGACCCATATCGGGCTCCTCTAAATGAGATCTGCATGACCTTTCCATTATGTTTCGTCACAGTGCGGCAGGAGCTGTGGTCCGGGTTTTTCCATAGTAGTGGTAAGAGTTGAGTACCCTGGGCCTGTCTGTGCGAGGATTGCTGCTGCATTGTCACAGCTTCAGGAACATTTGATGTGGTTTCTTTAGCAGTGATGTAAACTCTCTGCCCATGTTGGTAAAAAATAACTTTGATCTCTACGCCACTGCCGGCAGCCGCGGCACCACTATCCCCTTCCATGTAAGTCTCCTGAAGATAGTTAGGTCAGTTTGCTGCTTGCAAATGCTCCTCTGTGTTCAGGTGGCAGCCGAAATCAGTTCGGAATGCCCTCTCTATGTGGTCACATAGCTGGATCCGGTAGGTCTCCAAGGTGGAACTATGCATGGCAATAATCTGCTTATTCTCCAATGTTTGCATGATGCTTTGATAGTAGTGAAGTTTTCAGTGATATTACACTGCATACCCAGCTTACAAGATACCGGGGGGGGGGGGGGTGTTGAGAGCCTCTCACTGTGGAGCCTGCCTTAGGCCTCAACGTTCCGGATCGGTTATTCATAGTGATATTCCCAATACTGTGGTACCATTCGATTGAGCTTGCTGTATATTCCTTAGGTATCAGGGTGAGGTAGAAGGATGATCCTCTTAGACACAGATAAAAGGTATATTATCAGCGTTTCACTCAGAGCAACCAATATTGCAACCACTTAAGGTGCTTCCCAAAGACACGCCCCCATGGAATCATGTTTTTATGGCCCGATGAGTCAACATTTCAAATAATTTAAAAAAAAAACAACCATTGTCTTCTCCTGCCAAAGAGGAAAAGTACCATCCCAAGCTGTTATCAGCGTCAGGTCCAAAAGCCAGCGTCTGTCATGGTATGGGGGGGGGGTGTGAGTGCCCATGGCATAGGTAACTTTCACATCTGTGAGGGCACCATTAATGCAGAAATATATGTATACATTTTGGAGAAACATATGCTGCCATCCAGACGTCATCTTTTCCAGGGATATTCCTGCATTTTCCAGCAGGACAGCTCCAAACCACACAAGCACATGGTTGCATAAGGAGACAGAGTGGGTGCTAGCATGGCCTGCCTGCAGTCCTGGCCTGTCTCTGATTGAGAATGCGGGGCACATTATGAAGCTCAAAATAAGTCAACAAAGGCCTCATACAGTTGGCAGCTGAAGACATGCCTAATGGATGAATGGGGGAAAGTTCCGCTTGCTAAACTTAACCAATTGGTGTCTTCAGTGCCCAAACGCTTAATACGTGCTATTGAAATAAAAGGTGATGTTACGCAGTGGTAAACAGTTGGCTGTTTCAACTTTTTTGGAATGTGTTGCAGTCATCAGATTTGGAATGAGTGTATATTTTCAAAACTACATTAAATTCACAAAGTAAAACATCAAATAATGTGTTAATAATGTTTTTTTCAATACAGTACATGGTGAATTGAATTTTCAAATGACACTTTTTTTTTTGTTAGGTTTTTTGCAATTTCCATACTGTTCCAACTTTTTCTTAATTAGGGTTGTAGAAGGAAGAAAATTGATGTGCAGCATCTAATTTTTCTTATCCATTTCCGAATGGTTTCAGAATTGCCAAGAATACAGTGAAGCTTATAGACCTATTGGCTGATACAGTAATCAGATAACTACTGGTACCTTGTTTGATTGTTATTGAATATCACTTGATTAAATAGTATAGATTTGATGTCTTTCCTGTCTGCAGAAAAGTCTTTCCTACCATTATAATAACAGATTTTTGGGGATATTTATCAATGTGCGAGCGGACATAATACAAAGTAGCATATCATGTCTGCCACACATATCATGTCCGCTGTCGGCATTTATCATTGCACCAGCAGTTCTTGTGAACTGCTAGTGCAATGCCGCCCCCTGCAGATTTGCGGCCAATCAGGTGCTAGCAGGGTGTGTCAATCAATCGTATTCGATCGGATTGATTTCTGTCCTCAGCCTCAGAGCAGGCGGACAAGTTATGGAGCAGTGCTCTTTAGAAGACTCGCCGGAAACAAGGGGCATCAAGCTTCATACGGAGCTTGAAAAATATACCCCTTAGCCTCATGACCAAATCCTCTACTTTTTTTTCACATGCAATCGATCAGTCAAAGACTTGTTAAAGAGTGTTTCATTTTTTTATGCGAGAAGAATGCAAAAATAGTGAACATTTGTTAATTTTAGCATTTTTATGAAAATAAATGCACATCTATTATTTTTTAAATTTAAAAACTATTGTATTTTTTTTTAAAAATAAAACATATATAATTTTTAGGATATTTTGGACAATAAGCCATGGTAACTGGTCTGATTTTAGCCTTTTCAGTGCAGTGTTTGCTTTGTTATGCACTTACTTTGACTACTTCTGTCTCTTACAATGCACACAGTTCAAACTATTCCTATTATGGTTAACAGAGGGGCTGTAGAACCAGGGGTCTGATCTGGGGTTGACTATTGGTATATGGCATACAGAGGGGCTGTAGGACCAGAGGTCTGATCTGAGGTTGACTATTGATATATGGCATACAGAGGGGCTGTAGGACCAGGGGTCTGATCTGAGGTTTACTATTGGTATATGGCATACAGAGGGGCTGTAGAAGCAGGGGTCTGATCTGAGGTTGACTATTGGTATATGGCATACAGAGGGGCTGTAGAACCAGGGGTCTGATCTGAGGTTGACTATTGGTATATGGCATACAGAGGGGCTGTAGGACCAGAGGTCTGATCTGAGGTTGACTATTGGTATATGGCATACAGAGGGGCTGTAGGACCAGAGGTCTGATCTGAGGTTGACTATTGATATATGGCATACAGAGGGGCTGTAGGACCAGGGGTCTGATCTGAGGTTTACTATTGGAATATGGCATACAGAGGGGCTGTAGAAGCAGGGGTCTGATCTGAGGTTGACTATTGGTATATGGCATACAGAGGGGCTGTAGGACCAGAGGTCTGATCTGAGGTTGACTATTGATATATGGCATACAGAGGGGCTGTAGGACCAGGGGTCTGATCTGAGGTTGACTATTGATATATGGCATACAGAGGGGCTGTAGGACCAGAGGTCTGATCTGAGGTTGACTATTGATATATGGCATACAGAGGGGCTGTAGGACCAGGGGTCTGATCTGAGGTTTACTATTGGTATATGGCATACAGAGGGGCTGTAGAAGCAGGGGTCTGATCTGAGGTTGACTATTGGTATATGGCATACAGAGGGGCTGTAGGACTAGGTATGATATGTAGTTGGATATTGGTATATGGCTTTGTGAAAAAGCCCCTTTTCTAATATAGGGTCAGTAACTAAAATCAGTGTCAGGCTTTTCCTTGTAATCCATTTATCTTATTTAAAGAATTATACTTACACCAGTCTTATAAAAATGATACATTTATTAAATGACAAATCTCTACATGAGTGGTGAGAGAAGCGTCTAACATACAAGGACCTATCTACACTATAGACTAATGCCTGTGGGTGGGTGCATGCGAAGAAAGCTGAAGTCTGTCTATTACCTTTTGGTGTTATTTGTCCTTCCTTTTTCCTCTTTTCCAAGCTGCTTCTCAAAACATATTTATAGCCAAACAGCCACACCATGAAGACAGTCCCAGCCAATTAAATCCATTCATCTTCTGGTTTATAACAATTCATCTGTTGAGTTAGCTGCCTGTAGATGTTGCTGTGGTCCAAGAAATGAGTTTTCCTAATGCCATCTGACCTTATCTGAGTCTCACTTGTCTTATCTACATTGGATGGTAGCCTTTTGATCCTTCTGTACATGCCTTGGGGTCGAGTTTCTTGATATTATCTCTTGGAAACTAGTTTATTCAAAAGGGTTAAGCTTTCCTTACTATAGCAAAATGTGGTTTTCCAGTTATACAGTTATTACATATATTTTCTAGTTATACAGTTATTACAGGCTTACAGGGGGGCTGTAGGACTACAGGTCTGATGTGAGGTTGACTATTGGTATATGGCTGACAGAGGGGCTTTAAGACCAGAGGTATGATATGTGGTTGTATATTGGTATATGACTTACAGTGGGGCTGTAGGACCACAGGTATGATCTGAGGTGGGATATTGGTATATGGCTGACAGAGGGGTTGTATGATCAGAGGTATGATCTGTGGTTGGATATTGGTATATGGCTGAAAGAGTGGCTGTAGGACCAGGAGTATGATCTGAGGTTCGATATTGGTGTATGGCTGACAGAGGGGCTGTAGGACCAGGAATATGAACTGAGGTTGGATATTGGCATATGGCTGACAGATGGACTGTAGGACCAGGAATATGATCTGAGGTTGGATATTGGTATATGGCTGCTAGAGGGGCAGTAGGACCAGGGGTCTGATCTGAGGTGGGATATTGGTATATGGCTGACAAAGGGGCTGTAGGACTAGGGGTCTGATATGAGATCTGATGTACACATATATTTAACAAGGGCTAAAAAGTAATAGGGTTAAACTTTCAATGAAGACTGATGTTGGCATATGGCTTAGTGGGCTGCAGGGTCATGATATTAGTGTGCATGTGACTGATGGGCTACAAAACCATGGATTCTGATCACAGCCCAAACAACTGATCACTGAGGATTTCCAGTATTTTTGCAGAGTATAATAGCAACCCTGCCTAAAGTACTTACAAAGTCATTTATATCAGGAATTATTCTTTAAACATAGGAAAAATATTATTTCTTAGTTCTTCTCTAATTAAATCTTGAACTACTTTTCCTAATCTCTTAGCAAAACATTGTTAAAATTTCTTCCTTTGACAAAATTTATTTTAGTAGTGTTTGCTCTCAGTCAATAGAACACTTGTTCTATGTTCATTAACTCATAATTACAAACTCTAGCTGAGAAATAATAGTCTGAACATTTTATAATGATTGCAGGTGTCTTTTATTTTAAATAAATTAATATTTTCTACCTTATGAATTAAACATACAGAGCAAGAAGTCCTAATATTTGTACTTTAGATTGTGCAATGTTCTTCAGAAACTATTAATACTGTAATATTCCTAAAATCTGGTGATGCTTGAAAATGGCAGTGTTTTAATTATTTGTCTAGTCTGGCATAGAATTGTAAAATACTCTTAAACATATTAATAACTCTTCAGACATCCAAAACAGTATTTGGTTCTGTTCCTCTTATCAATATTCAATTAGACGATATGGAGAATGAATAAGGTTTTCTGTATGTATTGTACAGTAAAAAGGGCTAGGGTTGCCAGGTGTTCAGTATTCAACTGGACAGTCCAGTATTTTATCAGTCTGTCCAGTAAAATGTTTACAAAAATACTGAATACATAAATGTCCAGTTTTGGCAGGTAGAAAGAAGTGACATTGCACATATACTACTCTGTGTCTTACTGGCAGCCAAGGATGATAACATTCTCTGGGTTATTAAAATACTGTTCTGTGCATTTTTTTTTGTAGCAACTTGTAGCAACTATTTGTGTTTTTTTACTGGCAACCATGTGGGTGTAAAAACTGCTCTGTGTATACCACCAGAAGCCTAATGGGAACAAATTATAGCTAGGGTTTTTTGGTATTGATTTGCATGTTACTGGCAGTCAAGGGTATACAATCACTGCTCAGTTATAAAAAATATATTGCAGCCTAAAGCAGAGCTTTAGAGAGGGAGCATTGTGTGATCCTTTATACTACCTGTGCCCTGTCCTCAACAGGATGTCCAGCCTTTTTGGAGAAGAGAGCTGGCAACCCTACCTGTGGACGGATTGTGAAGTGTATGGATACTTGACACAGTTTATTTTCTGAGCATAGCCAGTTACATAGATCTCTATAAATTTTCTTTACATAGTCCACAGTGTCCTTTTAAATGAAAAGTGATCAAAACACCAAATACCATTAGCAAATGAAATTCATGCAAATCACACAAGTTTAACATAAATCTCAAATTCAGTTTTTAAAGGGACATTAAAGTCAATGTTTAATTTGTGCATTAGACATTTTTCGCTTCATCGCAACAGAACTTCATACAAAGTAAATGTTTTAAAAGTCCTAAAAAGCTGCCATTTTGTTAGAAAAATATGTATTGTATTGTAGTCCTTGGAGACACCCCTTTAAAATGTTTTTTTTTTTATCTTCCTTAAATGTGGCCAACAGGAGAGTGTTTTCAAGCATCACAATGGGGATGGAGTGAAGACACTGACATTTTAAGAGTTAAAATACAGGGAAAACAAGCAAATTGAATCATGCAAGTGCATTAAAGTTGT